>NC_134496.1:9502537-9517537 GCF_040206685.1 Ascaphus truei | reverse complement strand
GACACGGGGGGGAGGGGGCCCTGCTTAAAATGTTTGTTCCGGGCCCCACAATTTCTGTTGGCGGCCCTGACTGTCACTGTGTGTGTGTGTGTGTGTCACTGTGTGTGTGTGTGTGTGTGTCACTGTGTGTGTGTGTGTGTGTCACTGTCACTGTGTGTGTGTCACTATCACTGTGTGTGTGTCACTGTCAATGTGTGTGTGTCTCACTGTCACTGTGTGTGTGTCTCACTGTCACTGTGTGTGTGTGTGTGTGTGTGTGTGTGTGTGTGTGTGTGTGTGTGTGTGTGTGTGTGTGTGTGTGTGTGTGTGTGTGTGTGTGTGTGTGTCACTGTGTGTGTGTGTGTGTGTGTGTGTGTGTGTGTGTGTGTGTGTGTGTGTGTGTCACTGGGTGTGTGTGTGTGTGTGTGTGTGTGTCAATGTCACTGTGTGAGTGTCACTGTGTGTGTGTGTGTCACTGTCACTGTGTGTGTGTGTCTCACTGTCAATGTGTGTGTGTCTCACTGTCAATGTGTGTGTGTGTGTGTGTGTGTGTGTGTGTGTGTGTGTGTGTGTGTGTGTGTGTGTGTGTGTGTGTGTGTGTGTGTGTGTGTGTGTGTGTGTGTGTGTGTGTGTGTGTGTGTGTGTGTGTGTGTGTGTGTGACTGTGTGTGTGTGTGTGTCACTGTCACTGTGTGTGTCACTGTGTGTCACTGTCACTGTGTGTGTCACTGTGTGTCACTGTCTGTGTGTCTGTGTGTGGCTGTATCCTCCCCTCCAAATTGCATCAACATGGCTGCGCGACGTCACGTAATGTACATTGCTATAACAAGACGCTCCATGACGTCACGCGGCATCAAGTTGATATGACAACGAGACATATTATGGCACCAAGGCATCACGTGATGCCACATTGCCATGGCAACATGTCACCGCCTGACGTCAGTGTCTCGTTGTCATGGCAACGGGGTGCATCACGTGATGGAATTTGTTTTATAAATAATTTTGTAATGTGTCCCGGTTTTTCATTTTGAAAATCTAGTCACCCTACCTTTAGTGCACAGGCCCCATTGTGTTGTGTGAATCTTGCTGTTTTTGAAAAGATGTTGACTAATAAACTCCCGCAAATTTCACCTGAACTTCAGCAAACAAATTCCCACGTACAAATCTACCACTGAATGTAGCCTGAGTTGAAGCCACTGCAAAATAAAACAGGTAATTAATAAACAGGTAAATAGTCCGAAGTAGCCTTTGCGTCGTTTTCATGAGACAATTCCTGTTGACTTCATGTATTACCTAATCGTAATTCCACATTTTTTCTTTTCCAAATCTCATTTGTATGTGCAAAGGAACGACAGTATGGCAGCCGGGCAATGTCTATTGCTCTCACTCTCTGGAACAGTCTGCCTCGTACAGTTCAAGAGGCAACTCTCTGGAAATCTATAAAAACAGGCTCAGGACCTACCTGCTTACCCAGGCATTTCATTAATGACCCACAACCTGTCCGGCATTTAATAGCTACAGCACCGTTTTCTTCTTTTTCCCTTTTTGTAACTGTGAAGTGCTTTGAGTCCCATTGGGAGAAAAGTGCTATATCAATAAAGTTATTATTTATTGTTTTAATAATGTGAAAATGTGCTCCAAGTGCACTGCTCTTATGTATGAAATAAATACATTTGTCCAACTGTAATTCCCACCACTTACTGGCATAAATTAGATTGTAAGCTTTTCAGAGCATGGACTCCTTTTCCTAAATGTTACTTTTGTGTCTGAAGCGCTTTGTGTTATTTATATCATTTATTATTTATATGATTGTCACGTATTACTGCTGTGAAGCGCTATGCATTAATGGCGCTATATAAATAAAGACATACATACTTACATACATACATACATACATACATACATACATACACTACATACATACATACATACATACATACTGTACATAAATGACTTCTCTAGCTCCCCCTGTTCTTCTTTTCTGAACATTTTCCTAACTATGTGACTGGCATACAGTATATACTTGTTATTGCTGAAATCCTGATACTTATTGCTAACTTTGTCTCTTACATAAATAATGAACTTTTGATCAACAATGGTTCCTGGTCGGGATTTTTACATCTGTAGTGCAGTAGAATTTGTTGTTTCAAAGGTAAGGTGGGGACCTTTTTTTTAATACACAAGAATGTATGTTTTATTTTTCAGCATTTGAAAGTTCCCATCATATCACATACGTCCTCTACCCCTCTCGCAGAGAGTATGCTGCTGTATTTTTCCTAATAATAATGCTTCTGTCCTTTCTTCCTCTTTCCACCTTGGAAGCTGTCATTCATCTTTCAGAAACAAGCCACTAGAATTATACCTCAAAGGTGAGTACACATAGGTTTTCTGCTGCATTTATGTAAGGAAAGTGCTTTTGGATTGAAATGCAATATATGATCATTCTAAATGATAATTTACTCTAAAATAGCATTTGAGAAACAGTCCACTGTGCAGCTTTGAATTAGCAGTCTTAGGCTGTGATTATACAGGAAAATGCCCGTCTGAAAAACAATAGCAGCGCACATACAGTACTTGTTGCTGCTGGGCGGCTGTCTCCTAGCGCGTTCTGCAGATTTGTTCTTGGCTGGCGATGGCCGCGTCACGTGAGCGTTTCCAGCCAATGAGGGCGAACCGCTCACGGCCACGCCTCCTTGCCACCGGCTCCCTGATATAATCACTATGCTGCTTGGCGGCAGCGCTAGGTGACGTCACAGAATAGCGCTACCGCCGAGCAGCACTTGGTATAATTGAGCCCTAAGAACAGATTGCCACCATTCCAAACTCAAATGATAGAAGTCTCTGGGATTCTAAAAGATGGCTCCCAAAGTAACATTTACGGCCAAAAATCCCCATTAACTTCAATGGGGATTTTAGTACGAAACCTGGCCAAACTGTCACATCGGTAAGTAAAGTATGATCCCCTATGTGTCTTATCTGTGATGAGAAGTGATGTTTTGGGGAGGTTATACAGGAGGCATGGGGTTAGAAAATCTCAGATAGGCAATTTCTATTTTATTAGGACTGCAGACCTCCACAAATCCCTCTTTATCGTCTCACAGGTTCTCAACCATGCAAATCATAATTTGTTATCAGGAAAAAGTCAGTTCAAGATAAGGTCAGAAGCAGAATGTTTATAATGTGGACAAGTTCTGAGCCCCTGAGAACTGCAACAACCAGCAGGACACAGTGTGGACGTAAAAGGTCTGAATCGGCTTCTTTGTACGCTTTCATTACCAGTAACTGGTTTTGTTCTGCTCTTAATGTCCCCTTTCATATCAACACTGGTAATTTCACATTTATAGCCGACAAATCATCCTACAGATCAACAAGAAAATGTTCCCCCTCATATGAAAAAAAAAAGGTTGAGCTTAACAAGAAATCCCAGGTCACAAAAACTCATGAAGCTCTCATGGTCCATCAGCCAGATCAGTAAATAGAAAATACCAGTGAGCCCCCCAAGGCAAACGCTTTTCCTCGGCATCACCTTAAGAGCAATTTCTTCCATCCGAAAAAAAAGTGTGATTTACATGACTTGCGGATTTTATTGAGAGGAACTGGATGGATTTTCTCGCGGCGCAGTCTGAATTTTATTAGCGTGCTGTTTCTTTCGTGCTCAGCTGTCTAGGTAGTCGCAGACTCACAAGGTTAACCTGTACGCTGCTGGAGTGGCTGTAAACATTGAAAAGGCAGCTTACTCCGGCATATGGGAGGGAGGGCAACATGGCCCGGATTTTAGGATAAACTAGTGTCTTGCCAAATTATTTGTTCTAAACAGATCACCACACGCCAGAGTAAAGTAAACAGTATGTCATGTATTACATCACCATAAGCACCATGTCGGTCCCCGGAGGCTTGGTTGCAGGGCACCACTCCACCTACAGGACCTTACTTGTTTTATTACGGATTGTGCGCCTTTGGTTTAACCCTTGTTAGAAATAAGCTGCGAGAATCTCCCCTTTGTGCAATGTGCACAGAACAGGGAAGCAGAACGCTGTCTCCTGAGCTGAGGTGACCAGATAATGAGCTGAGATCATCAGGTTCAGGTGATGTCTTTTGGGATGACAACATTAATAGGGAAAGGTGGGGTCAGTGTGTAGAATCGGGGTTACCAAGCTCTCACCAGACACGGGTAAAGTATTTAAAAAGAGCAGTCCCACGTAGCTGACCATAAACTCATTTTAATTCAATCAATTAGAGTGTAAGCTCCTCGGAGCAGGGACTCCTCTTCCGTAATGTTACTTTTATGTCTGAAGCACTTATTCCCATGATCTGTTATGTGTATTATTTGTTATTTATATGATTGTCACGTGTATTACTGCTGTGAAGCGCTGTGTACATTAATGGCGCTATATACTGTTAATAAAGGATTACATACATACATTTTGCAAAGAATTGAACAATCTAATTGGCTACAACTGTAACCATGCTTGCAGCTAATATTTGTCTGCTTTTGATTGTTTGAATATACTGTAGCACAAATCCATCTTTTTGGCCTTCAGAGTTGCTGAATATTAGTCAATAAAGAGCTCCTCTATCGTTATCCCCCCTTGTCCTGATTAGAGAACCAATAACGAGGAGGGGAGATGGAAGGGGGAGGGGTGTTTACTAGCGCAAACTCTTGTTGAACACACAGTGATGTCGGTCAAAAGGGGAAATCAAACCCCTCCCAGGTCTTAGCTCGCCAGTTTTACACACAGACTTTAACTAATATTTTAAAATACTTGTAGGTGTCAGATTGTCGTAAAAAAAAAGGAATCGGATAAAGCCACTTAATTGTACCCCTGGCATTATTACTGTTTGGTCCTTAGAGTAATTGTCCCTTTAATGCCTGCTGGCCCACTATCCTCGCTGAAAAAGTGGTTGCCTCAATGTAAATCCTTAATAAGTAATTAAGAATAGAGAATGACCCCAAGAGAGTATAGGTGTTAATATCCATGGCACACTACACAGCGCTGTATATAGAAATGTGCAAGCGCAACGAGTCTGCTTCATAGAGGCACAAGGAGATAAAGTGATTTGACCAAGATCAGAAGTTGACACAGGATTTGAACCAGGCTCTGCTGCTTCAAAGCCTCACTGAGCCACTGGGACATGTAGCAATACACATGTAGAACCAATGTAAACTTTGGGGTAGTATTGACACAGTGCAGCAATTCCAGCACCAGACATACAGTTAAACATTGAAAGGAATCCCTGGTAAGGTGATGAGTGCAATGAGTAAGAGGATGGGGTTCCTAAAACATGTTATAGGGGATATGGATACATTTTGGTGATTTTTTTACAAAAGAGAATAGATTATAACAGGGGTGCACAAAAGTTTTCCATGTGCACCCCTGCCTGCTCTCCTCTGTGGCTCGCCCCCCCCCACCCCCCGCTCGCCCCTGGCGTCGGGGTCATGTGACTTTGGGTTACCATGACGACGCGTGGCTGGAAGGTAAGGTGTGTTATAGAGGCCTCGCGCGGCACCCCAGCATTTAATTTAAATGCCTTGGGGGAGAGCACGGGACCTCTATAACTGCCGTGCCCCCCAGAAAATCTTGCGCCCCCCTGGGTTATAGCTCACATTTCCAGGCACAGAACGGCAAATTACTTCATTTAGATGCAATTCTAGGCCGTCTGCATTGTGATGTTATAAATCCCGAGTGATTTGCTTCATATTCACTGCAGTCTACAATGCTTAGTAATAAAATGAAGAAATTTATAGATCAGAGGGCAAATCCATGCTAATTTTTTACATAAATTTATATGGGTTTTGTAATAAAAAACTGATTAACTCACAGACAACTTCATGCGATTTAGGCAGAAAAGAGGGAAAAGCTGCTAAATGAAAAGCCAAGGACAATGGACGAACTTTACGCGAAATATAAAATCCCAATATCTGAAGTCAGCAGTCTGTATTTATAGTCTTGCAGATATCTTCAATCTCCATCTGGTTGTAAACTGGGTTATTTTCCTGCTGTGCTTTCCACTCAGAAGCCATCTGTGGCAGTCAGAAGCAGATCTGATTAGAAGGGGAAAGTGGCCAAGTGGTAAAAGCACGAAATCCAAAGCAGATGAGCCAAATACATCGGATTATTGAGAATGTGGGCAGGTCCCTGCACCCTTATGTTTCACACACTGTAACATATAGTGTTAGATTTCAGGCCCAATGATGTACGTTATACTGTGTGCAGTTCTGTGTCCACGGTCAGCACTGTACAAAAATTGTTCTACATCTCAGGTGCTCAATTCCTGCACCTTCCTCTGACACTTAATCTGCTAATACCTGGAGCTTTAAAATGAGTTCCCAAAATGTTTATTTGTGCTGTACATGTACCCTTTGGATGTATCTTTCTTTTCACAGTTGAACTTTTCTACATCTCAGGTGCTCAATTCCTGCACCTTCCTCTGACACTTTAGGCTCTATGCAGTAAGCGCCGAAAAAGTCCAATCGCCAAGTGTTGACAATAGGCCTTATTTTGGCAAATTGCCCTCGCAGTATTCAGTAAGGGCCGAATCCATGCCGATCCCTGCCGAATCACTGCGAATGCAAAACTGCCGATGAGCCTGTGCCGAAACAGCCTGGCTCCCGATAACCTGCCGATAGGCCTTTTCTGCCAAAAAGTGTTTGCAGCAGAGAGAGACCAGCCGCTCTCTCAGCGCAAACATCGGCAAAATAAATATTATTTATAAACAACTTTGACTCCTAGTGTACATGTGCAGGGGGTCTCCGGAGCTGAACCGCATTGGTTTCAAGTCCGGGGACCCCCTGCTTCCCGAGATACAGGCCCCTTTATAGGGTGCCGGTATCCCTCTGCATTTAAAGGTCCCGATCACTTGACCGCGGAATGTAAACAAAGCAGAGGGATACCGGCACCCCATAAAGGGGCCTGTATCTCGGGAAGCAGGGGGTCCCCGGACCTAAAACCAAAGCGGTTCAGCTCCGGAGACCCTCTGCACATCTACACTATGAGTAAAACACACATATCAATAAACACTCGTTCCTTACCTTTGCGGCTATGTGCTACAGTAACGAAGTAGCATGAATGTATTTTTAATAATAGTGTACTGTGAGCAGGGGGTCCCCTGAGCTGAACCGCGTTGCTTTGTTGACCAGGGATCCCCTGCTTCCCAAGTTACAGGCCCCGGTATGTCTCATCGGGTGGCAGTGTCGCCACCATCTTTATAGCGTCCCATTCGCGCCGTGTCCGCTATAAATATGGGGGCGACACTGTAACCGATGCCCCAAACTGGGGCCTGTAACTCGGGAAGCAGGGGGTCTCTGAGTCACAAATCAATGCGGTTCAGCTCATGGGACCCCCTGCTTCTGCACAATATTATTAAAATACATAAATGCTGCTTCATTACCATAGCGTATAGCCGCTAAGGAAATGAAGGGGTTAAGGCAGAATAGCATATTTATTGGGGACAATTGCCCCCAATAAACATTGCAATAAACAACATACACCCCCTGTGTATTTAAAATACATAAACAACAATAAATACATTAAATACATATAGCACTCACACATTTCCGGCTGCAACGATGAAGGCCATCCTCATCTTCATCCTGCCCATGCCCCCTCCGCTGCTGCAAAACAGACACAAGAATGAAAACATCCAATGTAATGTCCCCTAACCCCTTAATCACTATAGCGGTTATTAACCGCTACAGTCATTAAGGGGTTAACCCACCCTCACCCACCACTCGGGACGCCTACATACCCTCCCCCACTAACCCCCCACCCCGTGAGGCCTAACCACCCTCACCCACTACCCACAAGGGAGGCCTACCCACAAACCGTTGGGGCCAATACTCCCTCCCCCCACCCCCAGTACCCACAATAAAAACAATACACTGCCCCGCAATAAACATTATTCTATTTATTAAATACATTACCCACCCCCTGTGCCCCCCCATAAATACATGATTTATCCTTTTACATAAAGGGTTCATAACGCAGCCCCACGCGAGTCCCTGGCGGGCTGGCGGGGCACCTGACAGACCCACAGGGTACCAGCAGCTCATTTCAAACAGGTTCTGGAGGCCTGTTGGTGGGTCCCGCCAAACTCCATGGCCCCCAGGTGGTCTCCTTGGGTCACCGTGGGCCACAATTGGGTCCCCACGGTAGGCCCGCGGATGTCTGGGAGCCCCAGGTCAGACCCACAGGTGTCTGCGGGGCCTCAGGTGGTTCCCACGGGGGTCTGGGGAACTCACGAGTGCTCACTACGGGTCTGCGGTGCCCCCACAGATGTGGGACCACCGCTTCATCCCCGCACCTATGGGTCCGCGGTGCCCCCACGGATGTAGGACCACCGCTTCATCCCCGCAGACTACGGGTCCGCGGTGCCCCCACAGATGTGAGGCCACCGCTTCATCCCCGCAGGTGTCACCCGTGGAACCACCAGCCTGATACCCGTGAGATACCCGAGGAGACCGCAGGTGGTCTCCAGAGGTCTCACGCAGAACCAAGGAAAAAACCCTGAATGTAAAAAAAATAAACCTGGCCTTTACATTCTAACGGAAAAAAAAAGACGGTGCAAAACAGCACTAAAAAATAATATAAATGATAACAATACTGGAAATAAATATTGCAGGCAGCCTGGCAAATACTGACTGTACAGTCAGAAAATGAACCACAGAGAAAAGAAAGAATTGCCGGCGCCAAATCAGTCCTTTAAATAATAATAATAACCAAACCGTCTCTTGAAACAATCTCCCAACGACGTTTCATGCACATACATGCACTTCCTGAGGAATGTGCATGAAACGTCGTTGGGAGATTATTCTGTTTTTAGAGCTGTCTGTTTGGTTGTGGAGGATATTGGCAGCAGTTGTGTAGGCTGTGGGGGGAAAGGAGAGGAAGAGGAGCAGCGATTTCGGTAACACCGCGGCGTGTGACGTCACATCCACCCGGAAGTTCCGGTTTTCGTGCGACCCAACATCCATCCCCCACACGAGGCAATCCCTAAAGGAGCTCCAGTTATCATCAGAGAGGAGCACCTGAGCGATCTTCAGCTTCACTGCTTTTACCATCTACTGTCCTGTAAGTAGGGTTTCAATTTTACCCCTCTTGACTTAAGTGCTGTATCCTCCGGAACCCAGTATTTCAATATTAATAAATAGCTTTTTGTTAGGATTATAGCCTTGCTAGTGTCTGTCTGTCATTGTGTGTTATGTTTGTCATGTGTGAGTTTTTAATGTTTTAATGTCAACTTTTTTGGCGTGCTGCACCATTATCTGTTTGTTTTCTTCTCTTTTTTACATATTGCACTATAATTTGGTGTGAGCCGTTCGTTGACCCCTTCACTGCCTGTTTGTTCAAGGACATTTTTGGGACTTTTCAAGAGACGGTTTGGTTATTTTTATTTAAAGGACTGATTTGGAGCCGGCAATTCTTTCTTTTCTCTGGCCTATACATTCAATACATACCCCCCCCCAAACACCTACAGTACAATAATGTGCAAAATAACTATTATCCAGATACCCTTAATTACCTTTGCGGTTATTATCCAATAAGGTGTTTAAGGGGTTAATTGATATCTTAATGTAATTGCAATGTATTGGCTTTGTATTGGCTATGTATTTGGTGGGCAACGAAAGACAAGGATGTTGCTGGCGACGGGGGCTTCTTATTGATGAGGTCAGTAGTACATTATTTATTTTAATATGCAAGTTAATGTGTTTAATAATGGGCAAATAATCTATTATCCCTATCTGGATAATAGTTATTTTGCACATTATTGTACTGTAGGTGTTGGGGGGGGGGGGGGGGGTGTATGTATTGAATGTATAGGCCAGGTTTATTTTTTTTACATTCAGGGTTTGTTCCTTGGTTCTGCGTGAGACCTCTGGAGACCACCTGCGGTCTCCTCGGGTATCTCACGGGTATTAGGCTGGTGGTTCCACAGGTGACACCTGCGGGGATGAAACGGTGGCCTCACATCTGTGGGGGCACCGCGGACCCATAGGTGCGGGGATGAAGTGGTGGTCCCACATCCGTGGGGGCACCGCAGACCCGAAGTGAGCACTCGTGAGTTCCCCAGACCCCCGTGGGAACCACCCAAGGCCCCGTAGACACCTGTGGGTGTGATCTGGGGCTCCCAGACATCCGCGGGCCTACCGTGGGGACCCAATTGTGGCCCACGGTGACCAAGGAGACCACCTGGGGGCCATGGCATTTGGCGGGACCCACCAACAAGCCTCCAGAACCTGTTTGAAATGAGCTGCTGGTACCCTGTAGGTCTGTCAGGTGCCCCGCCAGCCCACCGGGGACTCGCGTGGGGCTGTGTTATGAACCCTGTTTGTAAAAGGATAAATCATGTATTTATGGGGGGGCACAGGGGGTGGGTAATGTATTTAATAAATAGAATAATGTTTATTGTGGGGCAGTGTATTGTTTTTATTTTGGGTACTGGGAGTGGGGGGAGGGGGTATTGGCCCCAACGGTATGTGGGTAGGCCTCCCTTGTGGGTAGTGGGTGAGGGTGGTTAGGCCTCACGGGGTGGGGGGTTAGTGGGGGAGGGTATGTAGGTGCCCCGAGTGGTGGGGGAGGGTGGGTTAACCCCTTAATGACTGTAGCGGTTAATAACCGCTATGGTGATTAAGGGGTTAGGGGACATTAACATTTGATGTTTTCATTCTTGTGTCTGTTTTGCAGCAGCGGATGGGGCATGGGCAGGATGAAGATGAGGATGGCCTTCATCGTGGCAGCCGGACATGGGTGAGTACTATATGTATTTAATGTATTTATTGATGTTTATGTATTTCAAATGGCCACATTCACTATTAATAGTAATTGTGGCCATTACAATACTGTATGTGTTAAGGGGGGGGCGGGGGGGGGGGGTTATTTCTTTAGAAGTATGTATGTGTTTTGACATTAATTTGGGGGGGCACATAATTGGTACTGCAGGCCTGCGGGTAACACCCGAGGGCCCCCGCCGGCCTATAGTATCATTGATGTGCATATATATGTATGTTAGGGGTTGTTGGGGTTATATATATATCTATATATATTTATTTATTTATATTCATTTATTTATGTCGATATATTTATTTATTTATTTAGTGTGGGGCTGGTATGTGTGATTATTTTTTATTGTGGGTATCGGGTGTTGGTGAAGGGGGTATTAGCCACAACGGTGGTTGTTTAGGGCTTGCAGGTGGGTAGCGGGAGGGCTTAACCCCTTCATGACCGTAGTGGTATTAACTGCTACGGTCGTGAAGGGGTTAAGTGCACCTGCAACCCCCCCCGCAAGCCCTAAACAAACAGCAAGGGCCAAATACCCCCTTCACCCACACCCGCTACCCACAATAAAGCTGGCACAGTGGGTTAACCCCTTCATGGCCTTAGCGGTTAGCCACTAAGGTAATGAAGTGGGCTGTACATGCATTTTTCCTGCCTCGGATGCATGCCGGGGGGTTCCGGTGCGGGTATCAGCTCCGGACCCCCCCGGCATCAATCACAGACAGGAAAAAGGCCTGATTTTTTCTAAGTGTCGCCCTTGCCGATGCTTCTCCTCCACCAACTTGCCAACTTTAGTTGGCGGGCTGGATTGCCGAAAAACTCTCAATTCTGGAGTGCCGATCAGCAGCGAAAAGCTGATCAGGGCTACCTGAATTCAGCCGAGTTCAAAAAGTGCCGATAAGTGGCTTATCAAGTTTTTACCGGCAACAACAATTGCCGATTTTTCCCACTTATCGGCGCTTACTGAATCGGGAGGGCAAATTTGGCGAAAAAATGGCGATAAACGGCTTATCGGCGCTTACTGCATGAGGCCCTTTATCTGCTAATACGTGGAGATTTAAAATGAGTTCCCAAAATGTTTACTTGTGCTGTACATGTACCCTTTGGATGTATCTTTCTTTTCACAGTCGAACTTGCGTGAGGACGCAATAGGGCTATTGCGTTATCACGCAGCCTTGTCGGGCAGCGACGGGCCGTGCATGATACTCCCACAGCAGGCAGCTGATCTCCGTTTTTACCGTTGGGGTTTCCTCTAAATGCGGACGACTGTACTGCGCTGGCTTGTGTCGTTTACATGCGGTCATTTCTATGAGGACATCGGTGCTCCAATCGGTATACTCAAGCTGAGGTCCGTGGATCCCCATTGCTGCCGCAGGTCTGCACGGATTGAGATCTTCTTCCAGTGGACTGCGGCGTCTCCAGCCGGTTGCCGGTAACCGGGTGTTATATCCAATGGTTGTTTTTATTGTTCATCTTGTAAGTGGACATTTGTCTGCCCTTTTTTAATAAACTGTCTATTTGTTATGGTAATGCACTAGGGTGTGTGCACTTTCTTCCATTCAGATTTATAGATCTCTATTTTTGGAAGTGATACTTCCTTAGAAGAGCGGCCCCCCTCCCTGTGGAAGTGGTTTTCTCCATGATCACGGGACATTGTTTCAGTTTGGTATAAGTTATCTTTTTATACCATGGACTTTACCTACTGTATGGACACTTGTTCTCATTGTTTGATTAATTCATGATAATTGTATGCACATTTTTGTACATATTGTTTATATGCACAGATTATATAGTTTATCACATGTAAGGGGGTCACCCCCGTTTCCCCTGATCTTCCTTTGCCCCCTGCCTTACCCCTGTGGCAGTGGGGGAAGGGGACAGCGACTTCTCCCGGTTGGCGCCGCCATCTGGGCCGGCGCCGCCGGGGTCCTGATGCTTGCGCATGCACGAAGGGTTGCGCATGCGCAGATAGCCATGGCGGCCATGTTGTGGTTGGTGCGAGGTTCGCGCAATGCGCTGAGGTTGGCAAGGGTAGTGGTGCTCTGGGAGTACAAGTGTGCAGGAGCTCTGGGAGGTTGCGCAGGCGCAGTTAAGTGTAGCGGCGGCCATTACAGCTTCGCACAGGTGCAGTAGAGATCGCGCACGCGGTCCCCATAGGAAAGAGGTCCTGAGTGGACTACATCTCCCAGCAGCTTCTGGGGAATGCCCTATGATCCCTGTCACCTGCAGCCAGCCAGCCAGCCACTGAGACTTGCAGATTCTCTGGAGCAGGGAATTGGATTCAATGTTGTGTGCAGAGTCAGGAAGCAGACTGTGAAGCACATGAGTCAGTGAGACTTAGGAGACAGAGGGGGAAAAAAGGGGGGCAGAGAGCTGCGAGATTCTGCCCTAGGCCAGAAATCCCCAGGCTAGAGTTGAGGCCCTGACTCCCCCTAGTGAGGGTGGGTGGTCATAGGGACAGGCCCTTAGGTAAGGACCCTGTGCCCCTTCAACTGTGTGCTAGGCAGGGACCTAGTGACAGATCCTGTGCAGTTCATTAGTGTATGGAGAGGGAGAGACACTGTGCAGTTTACAGGGACCCAGTATAGTGTTTTCTGCATGTTCCTGTATGCTGCGTTGCTGATCCAGACACTGTCCTTACGGTGAGACGTCCGGCTGGACCCCTTCCCACATGGAGGTACAGATCAGCGCTGGACCAAGCGACACCGGTAGACCCTTTGCGAAGACACCCAGGTGTAGAGACACCTGGGCAGGTATTTACAACCTTCCACACGTGCACCAACTTTAACTTGCTCCTCACATGTGACAGGCCTGTTCACACACTTGGGTGGGCTTGGACTCTTTGGACACGGGGATGGGAAGGGGGTGTAAGTGCATAGCCCAGTTAGGGGCTAAGAAGGTTGTAGCCCAGTTAGGACAAGGTTATAGTTGCCAGCTAGGGGCAGAGGGTGGTACATATATCTTGTTGTGGATTGCTGATGTATCTGTTAAGCTATATTCTGCATATAGTAAAGACCGTTGCTATTTTACACACAGTGTATGTGTTCATTTGTATGTGTCCTGCGAGGAACAACTCCCGCTCTGCTGGGAGCCATCGCAGGTGGAGGCGCTGCACCATTTAGTATTGTTCAGGAGGATACACCCCAGGCTCTCATTGGCGGAGGCTCAGGCCTCCTGTGACCCTAACAGGTAAAGCACCACACCTGGTAACATATAGGTCCCCCTCACATACACCCTATATGCGATTCGGTGGGGGAATACCAGTTACACATATTTCTACACTTTTATGCAGTTTTTAATTTGAGCGCTGGATTTCCATATATATATATATATATATACAGTGTTCGACAAACCTATACATTTGCTCGCCCCGGGCGAGTGGATTTAACATCGTGGTGAGCTCCTATTGGCCCAAGCAGCACACATTTGGTACTAGGTGGCGAGTAGATTTTTTTGTGTGGCGAGTAGATTTTTTGGTGATTTGTCGACCACTGTATATATATATATATGTGGAAATATGCGAGTAGATTTTTGGTGATTTGTCGACCACTGTATATATATATATTTAGTTAAAGTCTAGTTAAGGTTTGTAAGCAAACCCTTCAAAACTCTGGAAATGTAGAATTTAAGGTTACATGCAACCTTAATAACTCCCCTCCCCCCCAAAGCTTTGCTGATGTCATCATACATGACATCACAAATGACTTGATCCCATCACATCAGTGAATGTGGGGTGGATAAAGCTGATTATAGAATTGGTGAAGTTGACATCACATATATCAGGATGTAAGTAGCACACCAAAGATTAGTACTATAGCACCGTGGACAGTTTCCACTCCCACCAGCACTGAAAACGGTTCATTCTTCCAAATCTATCATAATAACCAAGCATGGAGGATGAGGGGGGGGGGGAGAGTTTGAGAAGCTTGATACTTGTGGGATGCAAAGGGTGGGTAGTGAAAGGAATCAGAGAGGACTGATACATGTGGTAGGGGTGGAGGGATAAAGGGTCTACAGATACTTGGGGGATCAAAGAAGCCTGATACATCTGCGCGGGGCGGAGTGAGAAAGACGTCGGAGAAGCATGATGTAAGGAAGAGAAGGGGATTGGACAAACAAACGGTCAAATCTCTAGTCCTGAGCCCCGGGAAATCAGTTGAAAACCCTGTATATATGTATATATTATATCCTCTCACTCCCTCTGAATATATATATTGTATATATATATGATAAACCAGAACAGACGGCAC
>NC_134496.1:9175599-9189837 GCF_040206685.1 Ascaphus truei | reverse complement strand
GGTGTCTGTTGAGTGCGTGCAGCGGCTGTGAGGCGGTGGGTGAAAGGCAGAGGCGGCCGGTGTAAGGGCGGGTGAAAGGCAGAGGCGGGGGGTGGGGAGGCGGTAAGGCGGGCATGAAGGCGAAGGGCGGCGGGAAGGGGAGGAGGGGGTAGAGGAGGGGGGCAAGGGGTGGAGGAGGGGGGCAAAGGGTGGAGGAGGGGGGCAAGGGGGTGGAGGAGGGGGGAAGGGTTAGAGGAGGGGGGGAAGGGTTAGAGGAGGGGGGGGAAGGGTTAGAGGAGGGGGGGGAAGGGTTAGAGGAGGGGGGGGAAGGGTTAGAGGAGGGGGGGGAAGGGTTAGAGGAGGGGGGGGAAGGGTTAGAGGAGGGGGGGGAGGGTTAGAGGAGGGGGGGAAGGGTTAGAGGAGGGGGGGGGAAGGGTTAGAGGAGGGGGGGGAAGGGTTAGAGGAGGGGGGGAAGGGTTAGAGGAGGGGGGGGAAGGGTTAGAGGAGGGGGGGAAGGGTTAGAGGAGAGGGGGGGGGAAGGGTTAGAGGAGGGGGTGGAAGTGTGGGAGGGGGTGGGAGGGGAAAGGGGAAAAAGAGGTGGAGGGGGGGGGGAAGAGGAGCGGAGGGGGGGTGGAAAGGGGAGCGGAGGGGGGGTGAAGGGGAGCGGAGGGGGGGGAAGGGGAGCAGAGGGGGGGGAAGGGGAGCGGAGGGGGGGGAAGAGGAGCGGGGGGGTGGAAGGGGAGCGGGGGGGGAAGGGGAGAAGTGGTGGGAAGGGGGAGGAGGGGGGAGGTGGTGGAAAGGGGGAGGAGGGGGGAGGTGGTGGAAGGGGGAGAAGGGGGGAGGTGGTGGAAAGGGGGGAGAAGGGGGGAGGTGGTGGGAAGGGGGAGAAGGGGGGAGGTGGTGGGAAGGGGGGAGGTGGTGGGAAGGAGGAGGAGGGGGAAGGTGGTGGAAAGGGAGAGAAGGGGGGATGTGGTGGGAAGGGGGAGGAGGGGGAAGGTGGTGGGAAGGGGGAGGAGGGGGAAGGTGGTGGGAAGGGGGAGGAGGGGGAAGGTGGTGGGAAGGGGGAGGTGGTGGGAAGGGGGAGGTGGTGGGAAGGGGGTGAGGGGGGAGGTGGTGGGAAGGGGGGAGGGTGGAGGTGGTGGGAAGGGGGAAGGTGGTGGGAAGGGGGGGGAGGTGGTGGGAAGGGGGGGAGGTGGTGGAAAGGGGGGGAGGCGGTGGGAAGGGGGGGAGGGGTGAGGTGGTGGGAAGGGGGAGGAGGTGGGAAGGGGAAGGCGGGGGGTGGGAGGCGGTGGGAAGGCGGGGGGTGGGAGGAGGTGGGAAGGCGGGGGGTGGGAGGCGGTGGGATGGCGGGGGGGTGGGAGGCGGTGGGAAGGGGGGTGGGAGGCGGTGGGAAGGGGGGGGAGGCGGTGGGAAGGGGGGGTGGGAGGCGGTGGGAAGGGGGGGTGGGAGGCGGTGGGAAGGGGGGGGAGGCGGTGGGAAGGGGGGGGGAGGCGGTGGGAAGGGGGGCTGGGAGGCGGTGGGAAGGGGGGGAGAGGCGGTGGGAAGGGGGGGAAGGGGGAGGCGGTGGGAAGGGGGGGGGGCGGTGGGAAGGGGGGGAGGCGGAGGGAAGGGGGGGGAGGCGGTGGGAAGGGGGGGGAGGCGGTGGGAAGGGGGGGGGGGAGGCGGTGGGAAGGGGGGGGAGGCGGTGGGAAGGGGGGGTGGAGGGGGGGTGGAGGGGAGGTGAAGGTGGGGGGGTGGAGGGGAGGTGAAGGGGGGGGAGTGGAAGGGAGGTGAAGGGGGGGGGTGGAAGGGAGGTGAAGGGGGGGGGTGGAAGGGAGGTGAAGGGGGGGGGTGGAGGGGAGGTGAAGGGTGGGGGGTGGAGGGGAGGTGAAGGGGGGGTGGTGAAGGGGAGGTGGAGGGGGGGAGGTAAATGGGGAGGTGAAGGGGGGTGGAAGGGAGAAGTGGAGTGAGGGGAGGTGAAAGGGGGTGAGGGGAGGTGATGGGGGGTGAGGGGTGGGTGAGGGGAGGTGAAGGCCGCTCACTCACCCGTCCGGCAGGTCCCACGTGGATCTGAGGCGGGAGGCAGCGTGTTGTGGCCGCTCTCCCGCTGTGTCCCGGGCGCTCGCTCGCTCCCCCGCTGACTGTAGCGGCGCCGGGGGGGGGGGTATCGGGGAGACACTGACACTGGAGGGGAGGGGGGGGGTGGAGGGGAGGTGAAGGGGGGTGGAGGGGAGGTGAAGGCCGCTCACTCACCCATCCGGCAGGTCCCACGTGGATCTGAGGCGGGAGGCAGCGTGTTGTGGCCGCTCCCCCGCTGTGTCCCGGGCGCCGCCATCTTGGGCACTCGGCGCCGCGAGGCAGCCTGCCTGGCCACTGGCTGTTCCCCCGCCGGGGAGGGGTGAGTTGTAGCGCCGGGGAGGGGGGGGCATGTATATGTGTGGGGGGGGGAGAGGTGGGAGATATAGAGGGGGGGTCTCGCACGGCCGCTGACACTGGGTGGGGGGGGGCGCTGAAGGGGTAATAATAGTGTGTGTGTCCCGCTGACTGTAGCGGCGCCGGGGGAGGGGGGGGTCGGGGTGAAAGCGCTGGAGACACGGGGAGAGGAGGAGGTGCGCGCGGGTGCTGCTAACTGTGAGCCCCGCTAATGTATGTAACAGTGTGTGTGTGTGTGTGTGTGTGTGTGTGTGTGTCACTGTGTGTGTGTGTCACTGTGTGTGTGTGTCCCTGTGTGTCCGTGTGTGTGTGTGTCACTGTGTGTGTGTGTGTCTGTGTGTGTGTGTGTGTGTGTGTGTGTGTGTGTGTGTGTGTGTGTGTGTGTGTGTGTGTGTGTGTGTGTGTGTGTGTGTGTGTGTGTGTGTGTGTGTGTGTGTGTGTCACTGTGTGTGTGTGTGTCACTGTGTGTGTGTGTGTGTGTGTGTGTGTGTGTGTGTGTGTGTGTGTGTGTGTGTGTGTGTGTGTGTCTGTGTCTGTGTCTGTGTCTGTGTCTGTGTGTCCCCCTGTGTGTGTGTGTGTGTGTGTGTGTCTGTGTGTGTGTGTGTGTGTGTGTGTCCCTGTGTGTGTGTGTGTGTGTCCCTGTGTTCCCTGTGTGTGTGTGTGTGTGTGTCCCTGTGTGTCCTTTGGCCCGTCACTCCGCCTCAGGCCAATGAGAGGTGTGCGGGGGCGGGCGGGCCAAGGGACCAATGAGATTTCCCCTAGGGACACCGGACATCCAGACAGGCAGGCAAACATACAGTGCTTTCACTAATATAGTATAAGATGACTTCATAGGTTACCAGCTGCGCCTTATGTGCACACAGCGTTACTGATCTCACCAAAGAAGATCTATTATGCGCACAAAATCAATATCTTCCACGTATTATGTTATGTGCCATCTTATTTGATGGGAACAGGTTTATAAGGAATCTGAAATATTTCCAATGGCTGAAATAACAAAGCCGCGCGCTTCTCATCTGCCAGGCTGGAGCCAGATTTGGAGATGTTCTGGCTCTTCTTGTTGAGTTCTCGGAAACCTTTGCCCTCCCACCCACACAGGTCATTCTACCTCCAGCTCACATCTCCTCACACACAAAAGCTGCTGTGGAGAAAGCTCTCCCCCACCTCCCAATAGAGGCCTCACTGCTGGAGGGGCTCATCGAACAATGGCCAAAGGAAGAGACTAAAGGAAAGAAGTACCAATGGCCCATTGAATTTATCCACCCACCTCCATTCCAGCGCCAGAGTGTGCATTGTACGTGTATTATAGCTTATACACAAATATGCCTACAGGGTCAAAGCATGACCATACTGTGTGAAGAACGGTACCACAACAATTCCTCATTTCAAGCCCTACAGCTTCACATATGTATATAATTAAATGATTTATTCTAAACATCTCCTGCAGCGCCTTATAGCTTCCACCTTTTGAAAATATGTACAACAGATCATGCAGGACACAGACACAAGGAGTCCCTGTCCTAAATAGCTTTACAAAGTTCACAGTGAAATGTTGTTAACCGAGGCACTGGGGATTAAGGGATCTTGACTTTCCCCAAGAAGCTGGAACAGGGACTAGAATGGTGGTCTCCAACTGGACAGCCCAGAGTGTTTGCCCTAACAATGTTATTCCTTTCATGCAAGATAAATAAGGTAGGGTTGCCAGGTGGCTTCTTCAAAAATACAGGACACAGTGGTGAACACAAACTTCCCTCTCACCTCTCTCCGCTCCGTGTGGTTTTCTCCTCTCCTTGCCCTCCACCAAAGTTCCTGACACCTCCTCCTGATTGGCTGCTGCTGGGTAATGCAGCCAATCAGGATGGAAGAAGCTGCCCAGCCCCCTAGCAGCAGCCCTGCTCTCTCCTTGCTCAATGAAATCCAGCGCCCCCCCCCCCCCCCCAAGCCGGTCAGGTCACTATGTCCAGAGAGGTAATACCGGACACATACATATCCAGAGAGGTAATACCGGACACATACATGTCCAGAGAGGTAATACCGGACACATCCATGTCTCTCGCATGTTACACATACATGTCCAGTATTACCTCTAATTTTTTACTGGACCGCGTCCAAATACAGGAGAGCCCGGCTCAATACTGGACACCTGGCATGGGCGATACACACGAAACTGAGCTTCAGGTGGTACATGAAATAGCAATGCGATTTAGCAGTGGAACTGCAATAAAGTGATGTCATTCAGCAACAGCGCCACCAGAGTGCTCATTTTAATGATATATTTTTATATATCCACGGTTAACAAATATAATGTAAAATATGCAAAGCACCAGGCTCCTACTTTCACAGTCAAATCCCTGTCTGTAAGTAAAAGTCCTCGGAAAATACACAAAACGTGCATTTATATAGCATCTAATACCTGCAGCTGGCATAGTAAAAACAAGTTAGAATATTGCATATTTATGTTGCTAAACAGGCCTGCACACTTAGGTAAATATGTCTCAGACATTTTACAGCTTTATCTTTACCATTCTTAACATTTCTTTCATTATTTTTGATGTTAAATAGCTCTTAAAATGTGGACCTGCAAACCTCCTATGTGCTGTATCTTCACAGCACCAAATATCAAAGTGTATAATGCAGAATCATACCGGGCAACACATGAAAGCTTCTTTCATGGAGGCTTGGCATAAAAATGCTGCAGATTTCTAAAACGTTCATTAACTTGCACTGGGAATGAGGGCTTTGGGGCCAATTCGCTAAACTTCGACAAAATCAGTGCATTGCTGATCGACTTTGCATTGATTTATTGCGCTATAAAACATGTTGGTAAAAACGGTATTCACTAAGAAAACATCCAAGTTTTGTAAAGTTTGTTAAAGAAAAAATGCTGCATCGAACCACTTGTTTTTTTTCTAAGTGTTTTCGCGCTATAATGCACCATCGAACGGCAACTGATTGAAACTGCGGCCTGGAGGAGCTGCATGGAGACGCTGCGTCTCCATGCACGGCTCTTGCAGGCGACCGTGCAGTTTCAATTTTAATTTTAAAACTAGTGTGCGGGAGGTTGAAATCAATGCGGTTCAGCTCAGGAGACCCCCTACTTCCCGAGATACTCGCCCCGTTTTGGGGTGCCCTGCAATGTTAAAATCCTCCACTTCACATGACCGACGGATTTAAATCCTGCAGGGGGATACCGGCACCCCATTCCAGGACCTATATCTCGGGAAGCAGGGGGTTCCCCAAGCTGAAATCAATGCGGTTCTGCTAAGAAGACCCCCACTCCCGTACACTAGTATGAAAAAAAAAATGTATCATAACCGTAGCGGCTAGCCGCTAAGGTAATGAAGCTGCTTTAATTTTATTTTTACTAATAGTGTATGGGAGTGGGGGGTCTCGTGAGCTGAACCGCATTGATTTCAGCTTCGGGACCCCCTGCTTCCCGAGATATAGGTCCTGGTATGGGGTGCGGGTATCTCCTGTGCATTTAAATCTCCCGCACATTGCGGGGGTACCGGCACCCCGTTATGGGGCCTATATCTCGGGAAGCAAGGGGTCCAGAGGTTGAAATCAATGTGGTTCAGCTGAGGAGACCCCCTGCTTCCGTACACTATTAGTAAAAATAAAATTAAAGCAGCTTCATTACCTTAGCCGGCTAGCCTTTGTTTATAAAGTAATGAAGGGGTTACCTTCTACTGCCACCCTCCCACAAGGCCTAAACACCCACCCTGGGGCAACTACAAGCTTCACATACCCCCTGTACCAACAACTATGCAGTGTCTGCTTTTTAACCTTTTCATTACCTTAGCAGTTAGCCGCTAAGGTAATGAAACTGGCTGCAATTTTGTTATCTACACAGGATTGATACCAGAGGCCGGCGGTGACCCGCGTGGAGCCCCGGAGACCCACAGGGACCCACCGGATATCCCCCGGGACACCCGCAGGGACACCCCCCCCGGAGATCCACGGGGAACCCCGGCCCCCCGTGGGGACTCCTCGGATACCCCCCGGAGATCCCCGGACACCTGCAGGGACACCCGTATACCTCCCGGAGACCCCGGACACCCGCAGGGACACCCAGGGACCCCCCAGAGACCCACGGGGAACTCCAGACACCTGTGGGGACTCTCTGGACACCCCCCCGGACACCCGCAGGAACACCCGGGGACCCCCCGGAGACCCACAGGGAACCCCGGACACCCGTGGGGACTCCCCAAATCCCCCCCCCCCCCCCCCCGACACCCACAGGGACACCCGGGAAACCCTAAGATATCCATGGGGAACCCCGGACACCCATGGGGACTCCCCAGATACTCCCCGGAGACCCCCGAACACCCACAGTGACACCCGGGGATCCCCCAGAGATCCACAGGGGTCTCCGCCAGCCTCCGGTATAATTTCTTAGCAGAAAAATAAAGGAAAATGCTTTTATGCATCTTGCAATATCTTTAGCATCAGTCTTTAGCTGGCGCCAAAATACTGCAAACATTTTAAAGTTTGATAAGCTTATCACTGCTTAGTGAATAGCAATTGCTGGCAAAAATAGTCATTTTGGCCTTTTTTTGCTTCTCGTACGACTTGTTGGCCAGTGTTAAAGGTCGTTATAGCGCCATACTGCACTGTTATCACTGTTATCACTGTTTAGTGAATAGCAAAGCAGGCAATATCACGCTATAAGGGCATTTATCCTGCATTAAACCACTTATCACTGCTTAGTGAATGAGCCCCATTGTGTTGAGGAGAAATCTCAGCTAAAAATCAGAGACTGCTTTATAAATAATAATAATAATAAATAACTTCATTTCATATAACGCGTTTCTCCCAATGGGACTCAAAGCGCCTCACAATTACAGTACAGCGTGTGGCACACAGGAATGTTACAGACACAGTCCCTGCCCTGCAGAGCTTACAATCTATGATTTTGGTGCCTGAATGCACATAATGCCCAGGGAAAAAATGCTGCAGCCACGTCAAAGAACATTTTCAATTTTGAACCTTACAGATACACACACTTCTTGCACCCAAAAGAATCTCATAATCCCCACCTCAAAGACCTGTTTGTTTCCCACTAAGCCACTCTCCCCCATGTTGCTTTCACAATGGTTTACACATTTCTTGGGAAAGCCGAATCTTTGCCAGTCACAATGGTATGTGTATGACTTCACAACTAGACACGGGCAAAACCGCCAAAATCCGTGTAGTGGGAATTCCACTCGATATCCGTTCCGCGGTGTCAAATCCGTCAGCGGTTTGTTCCAGTTTCAATCCGTGCAAATTAATTATTGGATGTAGTCTTAAAATCCACCCGCGGATTGCATTATCAGCGGATTGGATTGTGAATGATAACAAAATGAATCCGAAAAAGGCGAAGCGCCCTTTTTGGGATTGATCCGCGGAAATGGATCCGGTCGAACCGCGGCAGAATCCAAATCCGCCCCCCAAAAAACTCGCCCCTCTCTTCTCACAGCTCTGACTTTGTTTGGATCCTCAATGAGAAGTCACAAAGAGAAGTTGCCTTCTCTCCGAATTTTGGCTCCGGCAGTTTCCCGGTTCACGTCGGCACAGAGCGCCCCAGCGGCCCCTGACAGCTGTCACTGCTGCTGATGTCCTGTGCAGCTGAGGAAATCTTCCGTGGGACCTGCGGTGCAACCCAGACAATTTACACCATTTCACAGTGACATCTGGCAGCTTTCTTGTATGACGGAGTATATTATGCCGCAGGTATCAATTCCACGTTAATGGAGGCCTTCTGGGACATCATTTAGCTGAACCACTTACAAATCACATCTTAAAGACACAGCATACGGGATAATGTATCCTTTTTTTTCCCTTTCAATTATTCATTCACACCTCCTCAATTGTTTCAACGATAGAGATTGTAGCCACAACCAGGGAAGCGTTTGGTTTGGGACTTGGGAGAGCCGGTGGAGACCTAACTTTATGCAACAGATGCAATTTAAACGCAACATATCAATTCTATTCAGTGGCAGAAGGGCAGAGTACATTCTTAAAGAAATTAAATACTTCCCACATAACTGCATATTCGCTATGACAGTGGTTTTCAACCCTTTTCTGGTTAAGGAACCCTATAATTATATTGTGAACGTCTGCAGATCCCCAACCCTCTCTAATAGTGTCTGAGATCAGATTCAGTGTAAGGAACCCAACCCTCTTTAATAGCGCGTCTGAGACCAGATGCATTGTAAGAAACCCCCAACTCTCTCTAATAGCGCGTCTGAGATCAGATGCATTGTAAGGATCCCCAACCCTCTCTAATAGCGCGTCTGAGATCAGATGCATTGTAAGGAACCCCAACTCTCTGTTATAGCGCGTCTGAGATCACATGCATTGTAAGGAACCCCAACCCTCTCTAATAGCGCGTCTGAGATCAGATGCATTGTAAGGAACCCCAACCCTCTTTAATAGCGCGACTGAGATCAGATGCATTGTAAGGAACCCCAACCCCCTCTAATAGCGCGACTGAGATCAGATGCATTGTAAGGAACCCCAACCCTCTCTAATAACGCATCTGAGAACAGATGCATTGTAAGGAACCCCAACCCCCTCTAATAGCGCGACTGAGATCAGATGCATTGTAAGGAACCCCAACCCCCTCTAATAGCGCGACTGAGATCAGATGCATGGTACATTCTTCTGTATTTGGTACAATTGTCAAATGACCAGAGAATTGCATGGAACCCTTTAGGGATACCCGCGGAACCTTCGTTGACAATCCCTGCTCTATATCACTATCTCCCCATGCTCCCTCGCACCATAGATTGGTGAATGCAGGAGAAAATGGGTGTCACAGGAGACCAGGAGGATGCCTGGACTTTCCGATGTCTCGAAGTAGTTGTAGGAAAAAGGGTAGCAATGATTTAACACCCTTTCATTATAAATTCCCCAATTTATATCATTTTCTATAATACCTTTAATTCAGACTAGAGACCAGAGCAATATGCAACAATATATCGGATGTTAGTTTTCATAGCAACATAAAATGTTGAAAGATCTACTAGATCCTCTTCCTACTTAATCCCAGAACACCACATTTCCAACACTCTCCCATCTCAAATCAAATAAACTTTATTCGCATGACAGAAGAACATTTCAGTATTGCAAAAGCATGAATAACAGGGGTTAGGGTATAATGATTACACAGTTACACACAGGAATGACTAGGGTTGCCAGGTGTCCCGTTTTGAACCGGACAGCCCGGCATTTTGCCCCTGCGTCCGGCATAAAATGAAAGGTAATACCGGACATGTATGTGTCCGGCATTACCTCTCTCCGAACGCAGGTTGAGTGCGGGGGACCCGGCGGCTGGTCACAGCAGTTGCCGCCGGCCCCGGCTCACTCCCAGCTGCAGGCTTCTCCCGCACTGTCTCTCCCATGTCGCGGTGTCTGCTGCTGATGCGCGCCGGGTCTCTCTGACGTCAGCGCCGCAAGTCAGCCGGAAGTAGGGCACGTAACGTCAGCATTGGACACCTCGTGTCATTACCCAGAATTCCTGCCTGCAGTGGAAGCAGTGTATCCCAAGAGATAATGGGGAAAGGCAGTTTGTGGACCTGTCTGAGACACGTGACTGTGCTCACACGCGGGGTTTGTATTTGCTGTGATTATAAAGAAATTAGAAATCAGCATTCCCATTTAACAGTAACTGGAAACCATAGACTGGGGTTCTAAAAAATAATAAAAAATAATAAATGTTCCCAGCACACAAAAGAAGGAAAATGGGGGAATGGTGAACCAAAAAGTTTAATGAGCAAAACACAAAGTGAGTGAAAAAACCACAATACAAAAAGTGGGAGGGTGGGAAGGGTTGGGATGAACAAACGTAAAAGTATAGGGGAAAAGGGGGGTGGCAACGTTTCGGGGTATGAACCCCTTCTTCAGGCCCGGTCCCAAAAGACACAGGGTATCTAATGGTACTTCCCTAGTCCCTATACACGTCTCCGAAAGAAAGCACCAAAAACAAATGGGCAATGCGACATGGGTGTATCCTAGTAGGGAATAATGTAACCAGGTAGTATCCTAACAAGAAATGGAAGGGTTCCGGCGCAATTGCGCATTACAGATTTCCAGACAGCTCCCGGATGAATATAACAAAACTTTATTCGCACATTACACACTGGGGCTACACCACGATCTCCCCCTCTACGCGTTTCACGCTCTAGTACAGCGCTTCGTCTCGGAGTGGGGAGACATTGTATGAGCCTGAATATATATAATAAAAAAGAACGCGAAAACGGGTTAAATTGTTAACCCCTTCATAGAAAAAATGCCCATAGAGCAATGACATTATCATCAGACATATGTATATAAAGCATATATTTTACAAGAGCCCACATGATTTCATATATTTATCGTTTCTATACTTGGCTCATATTATCATAAGGCAATGACACAAAGGGTATCTTAAAATCTGATTGCAACAATCATAGTGAAACTGCGCCCCTGATATTAATATTTCAGTAACAAAATACAGCCACAAACCCATTAAACTAAGTGAAAGCATAACTAAATACATTTCACATCAGTAATCATATGTTAAGTAAATAAGAAGAAGAGGGGGTGGGGGAGGGTGGATTTGGGTGGGGAGGGGGGTGGCTTCAAAATGAGGTGACAGGCTTTTATAGGCCTTGCTAAGGCAATGAAGGGGTTAAGGCACATTAGCATGTTTATTGGGGACAATTGCCCCCAATAAACAACACACATCCCCCCCACCCCCTAACACATACAGTACTGTAATGGGCAAAATTACTATTATCCACATATGGATAATAATGCATTTGCCCCTTTTAAATACATATAAATTACTATAAATACAGTCAAAACATTTAACATTTACGTTTTACAGGCACCCACGATGAAGGCCATCTTCATCCACATCTTCATTCTGCCCATGCCCCTCCGGTGCTGCAAAACATGCACAACAATCACAATAGCCAATGTAATGTCCCCTAACCCCTTAATCACCATAGCGGTTATTAACTGCTACAGTCATTAAGGGGTTAACCCACCCTCACCCACCACTCAGGAGGCCTACATAGCCTCCCCCACTAACCCCCCACACCGTCAGGCCTAAACACCCTCAACCACTACTCACAAGGGAGGCCTACCCACATACCCTTGGGGCCAATACCCCCCCCCCCCCAACACATACATTACAATAATGTGCAAAATAACTATTATCCAAATATGGATAATATATTATTTGCCCATTATGAAACACATAAAACATGCATAAATCAAAAACATGAATTTTTAATCTTAAAATCACCACATTGCATGTTAAAATAAATCCAGCATCGATTGTAAATATAAGCCAACAAATCAGCAGCTCCACAAATGTATATGAAATGTCACACAATTGCATAGAGTGTGTACATGATGCAATTAATCTGTGCATCATGTAACACTATGCAAAATATATGTAACAATAAAATACACTATGAACAATGTCCCCTAACCACCAATGCCATCCTGAAAATCAATTAGAAACTAACCAACATCAATACAATTAGCATCAATCAATTAATCCATTTCCTCAAACAATTAAAATACAATACAAATCAATTATACAATTCCCTATTCAATTACTAAAGCCAAACCATTGCCAAAACAATTCTAATTTAAAGTAACCACCATCATTCTAATCTAACTACCATAAAGAAGCCATTACCTAAATACAAATGACATTATTCACAACAATGACAAAATAAAGCTGCTAAATACATTATCCATACATGAAAAGAACCTAAACATGAGCCAAACAATCAATTATTATCCCTGTATGTCTATCCATACAGATAGATAAACATAACATACAGGGGCAATAATAGAGCATAAAATACAAAGCATTTACATACAAAAATCACATACAATACACCCATTCAGTGTCCGTGAATGTATTATATACATAGCAACATTCACAGGCATTAAATGGGACTGAAAAAATAAAAGGGATGAATCAAAAATCATAAAAACCTGTAAAAGTAAAAATAATAAACTTTTCCAACTTTTAAGCCATAAAATAAAAAACCATAACAAATCCACGTCTGTGTCTTCTTTCTTCTTTGGGGTCTTCTTCCGCCTTCTTCCGTCTTCTTCCATCTTCTTCCATCTTCTTACACCACGCCCTTCTTCTCTTCTTAGCAGGGGAGGTGTTCCCTCCTCGGCGACTAGCTTCAAAATGAGGTGACATAGGCTTTTATAGGCCTATGACGTCACATTTTGGTCAAATGTTTCACACGGTCCTGATTGGGCCGTGAAAAACATGTGATTTGGCCGAGCAAAAAAAAAAAAGATGACGTCATCTTAAAGGCAATGAAAGCACAGCAAATCAGAATGGCTTTGCTTCAATTGCCTTTAAGATTACGTCATTAAAAGAAACATGGCCGGTCTCACATGGTACGGTAGCCAATCAGAGCGTGGGAACTCCGTCCCATCAGCCATCTCTGATTGGGTTTTTATGGTGTTTCGTCAGTTTTTATATTGTTTATTAAAACTTTTTTATTTTCTTTTGAGTGTGACCTTTGCGGCTAACCCTATCTAGGGAATAGGCTATTTAGTGGCCTCCTATGAGATGACACTTTCTTTTACAGTGTCACCTATCAAGATTGCAATTACAGGGGGCTTTATATAATCATTTCTGATTATTTGTGTGTCTATGCAGTTCATTTCTCCCTTGCACCAGGTAGTTTACTTCTGTCTTTTGTGGTTGTTTGTTTGGTGAAGCGACGTGCCTTTTGTGTATTACAATGTTTTAAGGGTCTCCTGTAATCTGGTCACCTCGCTTTTGGTCTCCGCAAGATCTTTCGGCCCCGGCTCACTCCCAGCTGCAGGCTTCTCCCGCACTCTCTCCCACGTCGCGGTGTCTGCTGCTGATGCGCGCCGGGTCTCTCTGACGTCAGCGCCGCAAGTCAGCCGGAAGTAGGGCACGTAACGTCAGCATTGGACACCTCGTGTCATTACCCAGAATTCCTGCCTGCAGTGGAAGCAGTGTATCCCAAGAGATAATGGGGAAGGGCAGTTTGTGGACCTGTCTGAGACGTGTGACTGTGCTCACACGCGGGGTTTGTATGTGCTGTGATTATAAAGAAATTAGAAATCAGCATTCCCATTTAACAGTAACTGGAAACCATAGACTGGGGTTCTTTCCAAGCATGAACCTCCTTATCTACTGCATCTGTATGTGATAACTTTGTTTGTTAGGTTCTTTTAGATAAAACCAGTTCTAGATTTTCTTCTGCACTGTGGAATATATTGCACTATATGAATGACAATAATAGTAACGTTTAAAAAAAGAAACCATCTGACATGTACATGCGGCTAAAAAGAAACTACGAAAGTTTAAAAAATAATTTTAAAAAGTGTGGAGGAAAGGGAAAAACCCGATGCAGGAAGGGGGAATGTTATTAGAGATGGGAAAAACCGTGTGTGTAAAATCAGGGCCTGCAGGCTGTACATCTGGGTGACTCTAATTCAATTAATGCAAGTCCTGAACCTGGGAAGAAGTCCGTTACATTTGCCATGTGAGCTGGCAATCTGTTCTTATTAACTTACTTAATTAGGTTACATTCCAAAAGCGGTCTGGGACATTTGGTCGCGGACATTTCGCCACGGCCAAATCTCCGCCGGCGTTTCTCCGCAAGTGACCTCACCGCTAACCTTAGTCCTTACCCTAAAATCCCCTGTTAACCCTTAACACTAACGCTACCCCCCTACCCTAACAACCTTACCCTAACTGCTAAAACCCCTAAAGTTAACCCCCTATGGTAAGACCAAACGTTAACCCCTTACCCTAGCCGCTAAACCCCTAAAGTGAAGCCCCTATCCTAACCCCTAAAT
>NC_134496.1:9030599-9173099 GCF_040206685.1 Ascaphus truei | reverse complement strand
CGCGAAAAGATTCTTTTCCCCGTCTTCCCCTCTCCCTGCCGTGCGCGCGCAGCCCTCATATAGCCAAATAAAATTCCGCACACGCCCGGCACTATAGAACGTGTAAGTCTGAGCGATTTATGTTGTTTGTTTAATTTCATTTAAAAAAAATGATGCTTTATTCCATTAAGCATTTTTCATGCGTTATCCTCCTATTTGAGCATTTTCCTGCTTATTTTGTGTTTGCTAAAAAAGAAAAAGTTCAAACCCAAACTAATTAAGTTTGACCAAAAGACAAAAATGATTTAGAACCAAAATGATTGATTCTGTTATATTCCTACAGGGCATCTACAGCACATTTATATGCATTTTATTACTACCCTCATGTTATTCTTGTATGGTGCATATATACAAATAGGGTCTGATTCAATATACTCTGAAGCAGCCAATCGATCCGCAGAAAACTTCCTTGGGAGAAGGGCATCGCTAGCCAGAAAAGCTTACAATCTAAAGTGTATAGCTGACAACAGCAATTCCTAAATTGCTTAGATACACGTTCATCAATCAGAGGGCAGAATTCTGCTTGGCATTTGGGAGTAGGGACTCATAGGTGATTGATTTTGGTGATAGGAAGGCTTTTCTCTCATACTGATAAGCTACGTAAATATTGATAAGACCCTCCAGTGGAGGGGGAAATGAAGCATTCGGATTGGATGATGCAGGAGTCATGATTTATAATGGTTTTAAAAAAGCAAATTGACCCAGGCAGCCCCTTGACTAATTGGTCTATTAATGATTTGATTGGGCCACTTAGTGATACCAGCATCCAGAGTGAAGAGGAGATAAAGTTTAGGCTGAGCGAGATAAAGCATGGCCCGTCCTCCTACATTCCCACTGAAAATGAAGATGCTGAAGCACACAGTAGTGCCGAGTATGACTGTATACTCCGTCTTCTGCAGCTTTGCAGAATATTTTACTGGAAATCTTGAACAAAATGCAGCGGTTTGTTTGTCGATGTCATGTAATCTCTGTTAACAGATCAACTTCATACAGTATGTAACAGGCGTGGTTACCTAGTTCCCTATATTTGTAGGGGGGTGAACGGAGGAGGGGGAGAAGGAGAAAGAAATAGGTCTGATATGGGTCAAGATAAGAATTGTGCAAAATTTTTGTGGCGGGTTAATGTTGGACTTTCTCTCTCTGACAAAACGCTGGACAGTGCGAAATGCGTTAGAGTGTCGTCCATGTTCCCTGATTTTTATGCTGCCAGGTTAGAATAAATGGATTTTTTCACGCGACCCAGCCTCTGTGGTCATTGCGCAGTGCACCACCTCGCTTCCCCCTTGTGGGACTTCCGGTCGGTAATATTGGACTTTCGTCTGCCACAGAAAACAGGCGACATGCTCAAAAAGCCACCCCAATGACGGAGCGAGATCGGGAGACACTATTTGCGCACGCTGGTCATTTTTGACGAGCATATATACACAATGTCGCCGGCAAAAAGTGTTGTGGATAACTGAAATCGGACACAACCGCACATGGTGCGCACACGTTAAGCTTGGGTATGTTGTGGAGGCTTTGTACCAAGCTGCTGATATTTGCGTGTTGACATCTTTCTATCTGCACTGGCATGAAATCATTGGATGGAGTCAGGTGGCCCTCGGACCTTCACCTGTGACCCCCAACTTCTGGCCTACCTACCATCTCTCTTTCTCCTCGGGTGTGGCTGGCGTGGATCGTAGCTTCTCTCCGCTGCTTAATAACAGTGGTAGATACTGTACTGCCCGCTCCACTCCTGTGCTAATCACTAGTTCCCAGTCTAAGAAGAGGTGCAGGGGACAGGATTCACTGCGCGCCGTATATATACTATATATATATGTGGGTAATGGGCGGCCCTTGAATGAGATCGTGCTGCCCATCACTGCATTAAATGCAGAAAGTTGCTCGTCCTCCTTCTTACACTTCATGCCATTCGCTGAGGAGAAGAAGAAAAGAGAAGTAGAGACACACATTGATGCCTTCTCTTATACTGTTACTTCAATAACCCCTCTATTGGTCGCTCACACATTTTAGGGTGGTGCTAGCAGGGAATGTATAATATATAGACCAGAGCAGTGATTTCCAACCTTTTTTGTTTGCAGGAAACCATGAAGTATTTAAAAAAATCTCGGGGAACCCCTATCTGGCTGACACATATTAGGTTCAACAGGGGTCAGTCACAACTTTTCACACCTCACGAGCCACCTCTATTTCCCACCCTCTACCATGTATTTCTCTCCCATCCGTCTCACTAACTCTCCCCCCTCCCGCCTCGCATGTATTTATCCCTTGCGTCTCACGCTTATTCCCTCTTTTCCTCACTCAGTCCTTCCCACCCTTCTCTCACTCGCCCCTACCTTCTGTCAATTACCCCACTCCCACTCAATCCACCCTACAAAATACATACCAAAAAACCCCACCCCCAGAGGGGTCTCTGGTCCGTAGGAGGAACCCCTGAGACTGCTTCAAGGAGCCCCAGGGTTCCACGGAACCCTGGTTGGGAATCACTGCGCTAGAGAAAGAAAGAGTCCCTTTATGCTGCACTGAGAAACACCCTCAACTGTATAACATTAAACTTTATCAGTTATAGGTATAAAAAACATAGGTGTTGGGGCCTTGGAACTGTAACGACGCAAAAATGAACTGAATAAAAAATACAATTGGAGATAGGCATGTGTGGTGATGGGGCGCTTGCCTACTTACTGTACACCACAAAAAGCTGTATATTAATATACACTATGAGTTTGTTTCCAGGTGAATCTCCACTTAGTGAAACCAGTGTCCCAAAAAAGAGATCTGTGTATTGCTGTATTGTAAATAATTAAGTAATAATCCCAGAAGAACAGGGCATTATTGGCCAGTAATGCCCTGTTCTGGGGGGATTATTACTATTATAGGCTAAATGTAGGCTTATTTCATAAAATAATAGACACTTTTGTAAAGATATATAACTCGGAACTACGCTGATGCACCTGTATAGGAAAAAGAAGTAAAGTAGTAAATGAGAGGGGAGAGAGGTGGGGGAGAAGAGAGAGAGAGAGGTGAGGGGGGAGAAGAGAGAGATGGGGGGGGCGGAATTGAGAGAGAGGTGAGGGGGGAGAAGAGAGAGAGATGAGGAGTGAGAGAAGGGAGAGGCAAGGGTGGGGGAGAAGAGATAGGTGAGGGGGGATTAAGAGAGGTGGAGGGGACAAAAAAGAGAGGTGGGGGGTGCGAGGTGAGGGGCAGAATAGAGAGAGGTGAGTGGGAGGGGGAGAGAGAGGTGAGTGGGAGGGGGAGAGAGAGGTGAGTGGGAGGGAGAGAGAGAGGTGAGGGGGGAGAAAGAGGTGAGGGGGAGAAAGAGGTGGGGGAGAGAAAGAGGTGAGGGGAGGATAGAGAGGTGAGGGGGGAGGGAGGTGAGGGGGGAGAGATAGGTGAGGGGTGGAGAGAGGTGAGGGGGAGAGAAAGGGAGGAGGGGGGGAGATAGAGGTGAGGGGGAGACAGAGGTGGGGAGACAGAGGTGGGGGGGAGAGAAAGAGGTGAGAGGGAGAGAGGTGAGGGGGTGAGAGTAGGGGGAGATGTTGAGGGGGGAAAGGGATGAGGGGGAGAGGTGGGTGAAGGGGAGAATGGGAAGAGAAGTTGGGGGACAGTGATTGTAACTACAAACAAACAAAAACAGATCAAAATGACCTTAGCAGAAGCTATACATGTGATGGAAGAAATATTACTTTGTAGCAAGTTACAAAGTTACTATTTGGGACCCACCAGCTTCTGACAGCACTAGCAACTGTGAGAGAGCCTGCATGTGCTGCGGGAGAGAGCCTGCATGTGCTGTGAGAGAGAGCCTGCATGTGCTTCTGTGTGAGAGAGTCTGCATGTGCTGTGAGAGAGAGCCTGCATGTGCTGCGGGAGAGAGCCTGCATGTGCTGTGAGAGAGAGTCTGCATGTGCTGTGAGAGAGAGCCTGCATGTGCTTCTGTGTGAGAGAGCCTGCATGTGCTGTGAGAGAGGACCTGCATGTGCTGTGAGAGAGAGCCTGCATGTGCTGTGAGAGAGCCTGCATGTGCTTCTGTGTGAGAGAGTCTGCATGTGCTGTGAGAGAGAGCCTGCATGTGCTGTGAGAGAGAGTCTGCATGTGCTGTGAGAGAGAGCCTGCATGTGCTTCTGTGTGAGAGAGCCTGCATGTGCTGTGAGAGAGCCTGCATGTGCTGTGTGAGAGAGCCTGCATGTGCTGTGAGAGAGAGTCTGCATGTGCTGTGAGAGAGAGCCTGCATGTGCTTCTGTGTGAGAGAGCCTGCATGTGCTGTGTGAGAGAGCCTGCATGTGCTGTGAGAGAGAGCCTGCATGTGCTTCTGTGTGAGAGAGCCTGCATGTGCTGTGTGAGAGCCTGCATGTGCTGTGAGAGAGAGCCTGCATGTGCTGTGTGAGAGCCTGCATGTGCTGTGAGAGAGAGTATGCATGTGCTGTGAGAGAGAGTCTGCATGTGCTGTGAGAGAGAGTCTGCATGTGCTGTGAGAGAGAGCCTGCATGTGCTGTGAGAGAGCCTGCATGTGCTGTGTGAGAGAGCCTGCATGTGCTGTGTGAGAGCCTGCATGTGCTGTGAGAGAGAGTCTGCATGTGCTGTGAGAGAGAGCCTGCAGGTGCTGAGAGAGAGCCTGCATGTGCTGTGAGAGAGAGCCTGCATGTGCTTCTGTGTGAGAGTCTGCATGTGCTGTGAGAGAGAGCCTGCATGTGCTGCTGTAGTGTGAGAGGAGAGGAACAGAGATGCTGCGCTCCCACTGCATCTCTGAAAGATGAGTTGGCAAGTTGCCAAAAATTCAGAGAGCAGGGATTTCAGTAATGCCCGGAATATTACTGCTTTAGCCTATAATATATAATAGCATGACACTCGCCCGTATGGTTGCAGGGGTTGCAGTGCTATCAATCTTCATACATGGATACTAAGAAATGCAACATAAAATCAACGTTCTTAGGCTGCGAATATAGTAAGCGCAACGGTGCATGGATTTCACGCGCTGTGAGAACAAAGCGCAGCAGCTGATACTGGTCGGCCATAGTGCGCTCGAGTGCGGGCACGATGCAAAGCGGCTGTGGGCACGATGCAGAGCGACTGTGGGCACGATGCAGAGCGGCTGTGGGCACGATGCAGAGCGGCTGTGGGCACGATGCAGAGCGACTGTGGGCACGATGCAAAGCGGCTGTGGGCACGATGCAGAGCGGCTGTGGGCACGATGCAGAGCGACTGTTGGCACGATGCAGAACGACTGTGGGCACGATGCAGAGCGACTGTGGGCACGATGCAGAGCGGCTGTGGGCACGATGCAGAGCGGCTGTGGGCACGATGCAGAGCGACTGTGGGCACGATGCAGAGCGGCTGTGGGCACGATGCAGAGCGGCTGTGGGCACGATGCAGAGCGGCTGTGGGCACGATGCAGAGCGACTGTGGGCACGATGCAGAGCGGCTGTGGGCACGATGCAGAGCGACTGTGGGCACGATGCAGAGCGGCTGTGGGCACGATGCAGAGCGACTGTGGGCACGATGCAGAGCGGCTGTGGGCACGATGCAGAGCGGCTGTGGGCACGATGCAGAGCGGCTGTGGGCACGATGCAGAGCGGCTGTGGGCACGATGCAGAGCGACTGTGGGCACGATGCAGAGCGGCTGTGGGCACGATGCAGAGCGACTGTGGGCATGATGCAGAGCGAGTTCATGATTTTTCAAAAGACAAATTTAGTTTTTTCTCGCAGCGGCCGCGTCATGTGAACAGTTCAGCCAATGAGAGCGAACCAGCCTGGTGACGCCTCTGCCACGCCTCCCCAATCACTGGAAGCTCAGTTCACCCATCGCTCAGGCGACAGGCGTGCGCGCGCCTACTATAATCTTAGCCTTAACCTGCAGTTTGGTTTATGTATGTCATTTACCTGTTACACTTATCTCCATTGTTTGTCATTTATTTCCCTTCATATTGTCATTTTAAATTGCTGGCGTAATATACATAAAATAATATATAAACACATCTAACGAACAGTAAAATGCCTGTAACTACGGCTTATACCGCCTGCCTGTGTGGGATATATCAGCAGTTTCACTGCCAGAGGGAACCACAACGCATTGCCGTGGGGAATAGTACTGTTGGCAGCGAAGGAGTTAACACAGGCGGGTCTCAAGCATCAGCTATAGAAACAAGAATCCATATGATGCATAAACAGCCACCTTACTGACCCACAGCCACCTTACTGACCAACAGCCCCTTATTGACCCACAGCCACCTTACTGACCCACAGCCACCTTACTGACCCACAGCCACCTTACTGACCCACAGCCACCTTACTGACCCGCAGCCACCTTACTGATCCACAGCCACCTTACTGACCCACAGCCACCTTACTGACCCACAGCCACCTTACTGACCGACAGCCCCTTACTGACCCACAGCCACCTTACTGACCCACAGCCACCTTACTGACCCACAGCCACCTTACTGACCCACAGCCACCTTACTGACCCGCAGCCACCTTACTGATCCACAGCCACCTTACTGACCCACAGCCACCTTACTGACCCACAGCCACCTTACTGACCCACAGCCACCTTACTGACCCACAGCCACCTTACTGACCCACAGCCACCTTACTGACCCACAGCCACCTTACTGACCCACAGCCACCTTACTGACCCACAGCCACCTTACTGACCCACAGCCACCTTACTGACCCACAGCCACCTTACTGATCCACGGCCACCTTACTGACCCACGGCCACCTTACTGACCCACGGCCACCTTACTGACCCACGGCCACCTTACTGACCCACGGCCACCTTACTGACCCACGGCCACCTTACTGACCCACGGCCACCTTATTGACCCACGGCCACCTTACTGACCCACGGCCACCTTACTGACCCACGGCCACCTTACTGACCCACGGCCACCTTACTGACCCACGGCCACCTTACTGATCCACGGCCACCTTACTGACCCACAGCCACCTTACTGACCCACAGCCACCTTACTGACCCACAGCCACCTTACTGACCCACAGCCACCTTACTGATCCACAGCCACCTTACTGACCCACAGCCACCTTACTGACCCACAGCCACCTTACTGACCCACAGCCACCTTACTGACCCACAGCCACCTTACTGACCCACAGCCACCTTACTGACCCACAGCCACCTTACTGACCCACAGCCACCTTACTGACCCACAGCCACCTTACTGACCCACAGCCCCTTACTGACCCACAGCCACCTTACTGACCCACAGCCACCTTACTGACCCACAGCCACCTTACTGATCCACGGCCACCTTACTGACCCACGGCCACCTTACTGACCCACAGCCACCTTACTGACCCACAGCCACCTTACTGACCCACAGCCACCTTACTGACCCACAGCCACCTTACTGACCCACAGCCACCTTACTGACCCACAGCCACCTTACTGACCCACGGCCACCTTACTGACCCACAGCCACCTTACTGACCCACAGCCACCTTACTGACCCACAGCCACCTTACTGATCCACAGCCACCTTACTGACCCACAGCCACCTTACTGACCCACAGCCACCTTACTGACCCACAGCCACCTTACTGACCCACAGCCACCTTACTGACCCACAGCCACCTTACTGACCCACGGCCACCTTACTGACCCACGGCCACCTTACTGACCCACGGCCACCTTACTGACCCACGGCCACCTTACTGACCCACAGCCACCTTACTGACCCACAGCCACCTTACTGACCCACAGCCACCTTACTGACCCACAGCCACCTTACTGATCCACAGCCACCTTACTGACCCACAGCCACCTTACTGACCCACAGCCACATTACTGATCCACAGCAACCTTACTGACCCACAGCCACCTTACTGACCCACAGCCACCTTACTGACCCACAGCCACCTTACTGACCCACAGCCACCTTACTGACCCACAGCCACCTTACTGACCCACAGCCACCTTACTGACCCACGGCCACCTTACTGACCCACGGCCACCTTACTGACCCACAGCCACCTTACTGATCCACAGCCACCTTACTGACCCACGGCCACCTTACTGACCCACGGCCACCTTACTGACCCACAGCCACCTTACTGACCCACAGCCACCTTACTGATCCACAGCCACCTTACTGACCCACAGCCACCTTACTGACCCGCAGCCACCTTACTGATCCACAGCCATCTTACTGACCCACAGCGACCTTACTGACCCACAGCCACCTTACTGACCCACAGCCACCTTACTGACCCACAGCCACCTTACTGACCCACAGCCACCTTACTGACCCACAGCCACCTTACTGACCCACAGCCACCTTACTGACCCACAGCCACCTTACTGACCCACAGCCACCTTACTGATCCACAGCCACCTTACTGACCCACAGCCACCTTACTGACCGACAGCCCCTTACTGACCCACAGCCACCTTACTGACCCACAGCCACCTTACTGACCCACAGCCACCTTACTGATCCACAGCCACCTTACTGACCCACAGCCACCTTACTGACTCACAGCCACCTTACTGACCCACAGCCACCATACTGACCTACAGCCACCTTACTGAAGGGCCTTGCTTCCCAGCCGACAATAAATCGGACCAGAAGGAACTGTGGACAAGCTTGTTAGCAGGATCAATGACCGGAACTGATCAGAAATGCCTTTAATTGTAACATCCCATTTACCATGAGCATTTTAGCAAAGGTATAATTATGGCCTTGAGTGCTACAATGTACATCTGTGTTTCCAACGGAGAGGGGAGCATATGCCAAGCAACGGTAAGAAGGAAGCGCTGCTCTCTCAATATAGGGTAGCATATGCGAAACTAAGTGGTGGATTGTCATGGGAAATATTAGCACTGTTTAAAAGATATTATTTCATAGTATACACCAGGGGTGGCCAACTTCAGTCCTCAAGGGCCACCAACAAACAACAGGTCAGGTTTTCAGGATATCCCTGCTTCGGCACAATTGGCTCAATCGGTGTCTCCGTCCTTATGACTCATGTCACATGCCACAACTCTCAAGCATTTGATTCTTCCATGTAGTTGGACTCCGGCCCAGCAACATTTGATGTATAAGAACCTCCTTAAAATGAGCGTGCTGTACTATAAAGCATTACCGAGTATGCGTAAGTACTTTACACTGTAAAGCATCTTCTATGGAGCATCCATAACACTGAACAGCTGCTGACGTCCATTATGACCCAAAACGTCCTGGAACCACTGCCAAACCCTACCAAACCCACCTCCAGCAAAGGAGTCTGGGAGGATTAATGTGGGTTAGTAGAAGATTCTGCAACACACTTTAGCTTCAGAATCTTTGTTTATAGAAACCTGATGAGGTATACAAATTAAAACACAATAAATGAATTGGGATGTCCTCAATTACTGCTCAGGAGTCCTCATCAAAGACTAAGAGGCCTATGCACTAAAGGTTCATAAAAAAAAAATCGCCGGGCCATTTAAATCACCATTTTTATGAGCGTTGCTATCACAATATTCAGAAAGCCTTGATTACCGGTCATAGCAAAATTCACAAAACGGGTGATAAGCCGGTGATCTGATGAACGACCCTCTGAAAAGGCCTTACCCGGCGAGTTGTATCTGCTGCAGAGAGAGCTGCTCTGAGAGAGCCGTCTCTCCCTGTGCAAATATCGCCCGAAATTTATGTGTATACATTTTAATTTTGTTAATAGTGTAGATGAGCAGGGGGTCTCCTGAGCTGAACCGCATTGGTTTCAGCCTCGGGGACCCCCTACCTCCCGAGATACAGGCCCCGTTATGGGGTGCCGGTATCTCCTATGCATTTTATTCCCATGGTCACATGACGCGGACATTTAAATGCATAGGAGATACCGGCACCCCATAACGGGGCCTGTATCTCGAGAAGTAGGGGGTCCCCGAGGCTATCCGCTATGGTAATGAAGTTTACTGTAAATGCATTTTTATTGCATAGGATTCATGCCAGGGGTTTCTGGTGCTAATATTAATGATATCAGCTCCAGAGATTCCCGGCATCAATCCTATGCAGGAAACTGCATTTTTTTTCTAAGTCCCATCTCGCCGCTTCTCTGCAAGTTTCCAACACCTTCACGCCAACTTTTTCTGGCGTGAGGATTTTGTGATAAAATCCCCATTCTAGAGCGGCGATAGGCGTTCATAGCCTAATCACTGCTACTAGAATTGCGCGAGTTTCTGAACATGCCAAAAAGCGGCGATAAGTGGCTTATCACCGAGGCCTCTGTGATTTTTTTTATGAGCAATTTTTGGGGGGCGATTCAGTCTTTTATCACCCACTTATCACCGCTTACTGAATAGCAGTAGGCATTTGGGGCGATAAGTGCTTGATAAGTGGCTTATGAACGCTTACTGCAAAGGCCCCTAAGGCTCATATCCACAAAAGCGTGCCAAGCTTAATTAGCACTCCTTTACCCCCCACATTTCTATTGCAACAACCTGCACTCTCCTCTGCTTTCCTGTCCCTCGTATTTGTGAAGTGAAACTTCTTTGCTGGCACCTACCTAATTGTCATGGGACTAAAACTCATTCATGGAGACGAAAAAGCGTCACGATTGCGTGCGCACCCGCAGGGTTAAAATTCTCACAGCACTAAAAGTCCTTCGAGACAAAAAAAAAAAGGGTGTGTGTGCCGAACACGCGCGTTCTAAGTGAAACGTCTTCGTGTTTTGTCACTGAAATTCTATTTTGATGTTTTTGATTGAGTGAAAGACGTTGGAGAGTATAATTTATTTTATTTCTTTCTCTGCAGAAATGTCCGCACTATCAGTTGGAACACATGAAACAATTGACTTATGATAACTAAACTAAGATACATATACTGTATTTTGGATTGTAAAGTATCTTAATGCCGTTACTCTCAAAAGTCTGTAATTCAATCAAAATCATAAAAATCAAAATACAATTTCAGTGACAAAACGCAAAGAAGTTTGACTTAGAACGCGCGTGCGCGCCCCCCCCCCCCCCCCTCTTTTTTTTTTTTACACTGGAGGAGAAATAACCTACAACTAGTCCATTATGCAAATTTAACAGCAACAGTCCAGTGGGACACGCAATGCTGCATTTTGTGTTTTCAAGTTTGTTTTTGCTCATTTACATGTCATTACCCAGAATCCCTTGCTGCAGTGGAAGCATTGTTTGCTAGGAGATAATGGTGAAAAGCGGGGTGAGACAGGTGAATGTGCGTACAAGTGATATTTTTTATTTGCTTTGAATATATTTATTTAAAAAAAAAAGTAATTGATAGCGTTTAAATCCAGTGCCATACAGAATTCACTTATGTATATTCAAATTCAAGAAACACAATACAGCGTCTATCACAGAAAATAATGGTTTGAATAAATATGTATTGTAAGATTTCAAAGGTTAATTAAAATAAACACGTAAATAAATGTGAGGAGCTAGATACTGAATTGTGAGAGAATGTCTGAAACACTTTAATAAGGGATTGTACGTTTAACGGCACATACCTTTCTAACTAGATGAAGACGACATCTTTGTGTAATGATTAAGAATGTGCATATATCCCATTAATGTTTAAACTCGGGAATTTAAGTAGAGGAGACATTTTTTAGATATGAAATCAGAGAGGAAAATCATTAGACAGGGATTTGATGGACCCTGAATCAACAGCAGTAATGAAATAATAATGAGTGATTAGCTGTGGCATACACAGCTCAAGGTCCAAAGGAACTTTTTTTTTATGGTTGTGCCAAATTCATGGAACTTGTTAATCATCTATCTTAGATCTCGCGCAGATTGTTAGCGACACAGAGCTGCGCCACTTTAGACGGTAAATCTTTTTAGCGCAAAGAAAAGGGAAATACATTGCACATAAAAATGTAAAACATTGGAATATAATATGTTCACCGTAAAGGGCCTTTCCCCTGTCTAAAAGGCTTCCAAAATAAAGCCTGTCCTTTGCTGATGAGTCCAGCAGGGAGCTAGTTAATTTCAGCAGGAGTTAATTGACCAGTCTCCATCTGGATCATCAGGCAGGCTTAAAAGCCTGCTGCACAGACTGTCTGGGATCTATAGCAGAGAGAGTCTGTGCTGCTAGAGAGATCCCAGGGGAAGACAGCCTCTGTTCAGGGTAGCATAGGTCCCTGGAACCCACCAGAGGGAGCCACCACAGACCCTGGACTGACATGGAGAGCACACTGGCTACCGGTACCTCTCTTTGGACTGTGTCTGGGGTTGGGAAGAGGCCTAGCGTCCAACCCTCAGATAGTGACTGCTGAATGTTAGTCAGTCCCTTACATGGGGTTAGGCCTGGCTGTTATTTTCTCTGCTAACTTTGTTTTCTGATATGAAGCTGTTTTGTGGTAAAAGCTGCTAATAAAGCCTATGTAATTTTCCTCTAAAAATGTCTCTGGTATTTTACGCTCTGTGCACATCTCCTACAGTCACTATGTAACTTCTCCCTACCTTCTCCTACGGACAACCCTTACATGACCAGCGGACACATGGCGAGCAACAGTTGTGCTCTGATACGTTGAAACAAAGAGATGCAAGATGGAAACGTCTCGGGTTGCTCCAGATTTGTTGCAAAAGGCATTTGATACATAGACCTCCTAAATACTAAATGTTCCTGGGAACGAGCAAATGTCTTTCGAATAGGACACCCTACCAATAAGTGAGACTTCGGGAACCTGGGGGCAGGTAGTGCTCTTTCAGGAGGAGGGGAGGCCAGAAGACTTTTACCCACCATGACTATCTAGGGGGCTCTACTTACTGAAGCTCCTAACGCCACCTAGCACATTCTGTAGCAGTTAAGGAATCAGAATATGTTTAGAAGCGAGGAAGTCACAGTGAGCTGAAGCAGATGGTACAGATACAGAACACAGGCAGAGGACAGAAATCTAAAGACATGTTGTGTTATACCTTAGGACAGAGGTGCTCAACTCCAGGCATCAAGCCCCCCTCTCCCCTCCACACCCCCAACAGGTCAGGTTTTCAGAATATCCCAGCTTCAGGACAGGTGGCTCAATCAGTCCCTGCTTCAGTACTGGTGGCTCGATCAGTGGCTCAGTCTTTGACTGAGCCTCTGATTGAGCCCCCTGTTCTGCAGCTGAGATATCCGCAAAACCTGACCTGTTGGGGGGCGGGGGGGCTTGATGTCTGGGGCTGAGCCCCCCTGCCTTAGGAAGCTCCTCCGTTTACATAGAGTGCCGGCTGATCTGGCAGTGACTGCGGTGGGTATAATTTGGGGGGAGTGTGTCTGGTCTATAATGATTTGGTGGTCAGTGCACAGTAAGGTCGAGCGGGGGGGGGGCGTGCCCGTGACGTCACGTGAGCGGTTCGCTCTCATTGGCTGTACCGCGCATGTGACCTGGCCTTCGCGCGACACAATCAAATTATTTTGTCTCGCCACGCAGCACGCACGCGCGCTCTGTGGCCGCGCGCATTGCCTTCCCGGCTTTTGTTTTCGGCGCGAGCGAACTTTTACTATGGCCATTTTGAAAGTTGACCGCGATCATGGTTCTCCTCCCCCAGCAGCCCCACAACCCCCAGAGACTCCAGGAAATACAATAAAGCGAACACATGCATTCAACGTTTCATTTCTACGGTTTGGGGTGAAATATTTCTGAAATCTGGAATATTTAAAGTAGCCACGGGACGCGCATGATGCAGCCAGCGAATACGGGGAGTGCTACCTGCTGTAGCCATGCTCCCTTTAATGACAGGACGAGCTGGGAGCAATGGGTGTAACACCCCCACGGGACATTTTTACAAGCACGGTCTTGTCAATGTAGCAATGTAGGGCGGCTACAAACACAGGCATTATAACATTTGCCGAATTCCTCTTATTCATCAACAGATCAATGCTTTAAAACAGCAATCCGCTGCAAAACATCCTTTTATTCCCCTCTTACTTTAGGGGGGTTTGCATGAAGCTCAGCTGTGGTGCTCCCAGCTCCAGGGACCGCCTGGTTGCCGGTATATTTAACCAGTACCTGGCAAAAAGCTTCAAATATGACCACCGGGGTCACCAATAAAAAGCCTGGCCGCCAGAGCAAAGGCTGAGCCCCCAACCCTATCGTTCTCCCTGGGGAGTAATTGTACCCAGGAGATTTAATTACATCTCGAGCCACTCAGGTGTAAATAAATAGACCCCTCTCCACCCCCCTCCCCCCAATTTATTTTTTAAACCTAGATACACAATCACAAATCACCACAATAATAAAAAAAATTAAAAAAACATCATAAGTAACATCTTACAATGTAGGAATGGAGTTCAAAAACAGCCATAGTTACTTGTAATGTCTCTTTGCTATATCATACTGGATGGCCCTCCGCTGACTCAAACTTAACAGGTCCCAGACAGAGCTCCTCATAGTTCCTCCCACACCACCTGGCCCTACTGACCCCTTCTACATTACCATTGGTAGCACTATCATACACCCAGTATCACAAACACGCGGCATAAGGGGTCACATTTGACTGCTCCATCACATTCTCGTCTCACATTCATAATGTAGCTAAAACCTGTCGTTTTTGAAGTGAAACTGCTTTGCTGGCGCCTACAGTGTTTTCATGGGAAAAATGTATTGCCTTGTAACGAAAAAAAAAAACGTAACAAAAGTGACGTCATGCTACTAATGAGCGTGCGTGCGCCTGTTGCGCGCACTTGCGCATAACAGGCCGCACGGAGGTTGTAGCCAGCGTACGCAGAATTCCTGCCCGCATGTGCACTAACGGCCATCAGCTTCTGCACATGGCCGCGAGCCTCTGCGCATGCGCGCCACCTAAGAGAAGACAGACCGAGGGAGAGGAGAGGGTTCCCACATATTGGATTTAGTGGGGATGGGAACATGGAGATTCTCTCATCCTTGGATATTTCATCCCATGCACTTAGTGCTGCGCCAATAGTGGGTGCTCGTAGAGACCTCTAGGGTGATCTGTCTTCCTGAGCCATGGAGCCTTATTTGTATCTATTTCTTTGCTATAATTATTTTCAATTTCTACCCAAAGTTTATTTTTAGTGCAGTGAAACCATTCAAAAAGGGCGTTCCCTTGTAGCGAGATAGTATTTGTTGATGTTTGGTAGCCCAAGTCCCCCTTGTGATTTATGTCTTTGCAATGTTTTAGTATTGGTCCTTGGCTTTTTAAATTCCCAAATAAATGTATTAATTTTACTTTGGAGCATTGCAATATATTGCTTGGGAACTTTAACAGGGATAGTCTGGAACAAATACATAAGCCTCGGCAGTATATTCATTTTAATACAATTAATTCTACCTTTCCATGAGATAATATTCGTATTCCACCTTTTTAAATAATTTTCTGTTGTTTTTGCTAATGGGGTATAATTGGCCTGGAATAAATCTTCTACAGTACTTTTGGTGTTATATTTGTACCTAAATATTTTATACTCTTATTCTTCAATTCGAAAGGGAAGTTTTCTTTAACTTGGGTCGCCAAGTCTGCTGGAAGACTTATGTTTAGAGCCTCTGTTTTTGTTAAATTGATTTTAAAATGAGATAATAGATATATTTGCCCAGAACATTCATTATACTTGGCAACGAAACCAGAGGGTTTGTTAATATCAGAAGAACATCATCCGCATATAATGCGATCTTATGTTCTTTCTCTCCTATTCTAACTCCCGCAATATCTGGATGATTCCTTATTGATTCTGCTAATGGTTCCATTATTAGTGCAAAAATCAACGGGGACAAAGGGCAACCCTGTCTAGTACCATTAAATATGTTAAATTAGTTGGAGACCTGCCTATTTCCCTTGACCTTTGCTGACGGATTACTATATAGTGCCTTTATATACTGCCTAAACATGTCTCCCATTCCTATACGTTCCAGCATTTTAAACATAAAATCCCATTGCACTCTATCGAATGCCTTTTCTGCACCTACAGATAATATCATGGCTGGAGTCTGTGTTTTATTAATCTGGTTCAGTATATTTATAATTCGTCTAGTGTTATCCTGGGCTTCCCTTTTTGGTATAATCCTGTTAGATCACTCTTCAGCAGATCCGGCAAATATTCATTAAATCTGTTTGCTAAAATTTTGGCAAGAATTTTGACATCTACATTTATAAGCGATACTGGACGATAGCTTGCACAATTTAATTAATCCTTATCTGGCTTAGGGATAACCGTTAAATGAGCTTCTGACATATATTGGGATAGGTTTCCAGAGTCTCTTAAAGTGTTAAACATGCCCTGAATATATACTATAAGAGAGTTAGCAAAGGTTTTATAGTATATTTGTGTTAGTCCGTCAGGCCCTGGACTTTTCCCATTAGGTAGATCTTTCACCACTTTTTCTATCTCTTCCCACGTTATAACTACAGGTGACTGGGGACTTCATCTTTCTACTAACTCTTCTACTCAAGGCAACAAACGGTGAGCTTATATGACCACACTATGATCCCATGCTTGTTTGCCTGCACAATTTAACACCCCACCCCTTTACAACTTATTTCACTACAGCCTCACCCTACACCGACTGCACACAACTACCTCCCACACTACTACTAACTCAGACCACTGCATAGACCTAAACATTGAAATGCAGAAAAACATTTGACAAGGTAAAGGCGCACCCCTGCTGTTTAGTCTGCACACACTTGGCTCAAAACAGCTCCATACAGCATTTCCTACCTCTGGCATAATGAACCTGCTTTTTACCTCCACTTTGTTCTTTCTCGTGGCCTCATGGAAATATTACTCCCACTACCCACTACGAACTCCTCCCTCCTGGCCCACGCCCAACATCACCATACACCCTGTATTACTCAAAAGCCGTGCACTATCTACTGAATGTTGGTGGAAAACTCTGAAAACCAGCACGCCAACCACCGCTCACTCAAATGGCAAACATCATAAAGTTTCAACTTGCAAACTACTCAAATTTCTACTCATACTATTACTCTCTTTAGCAGGTGATATTGAACCTAACCCAGGCCATCCCATTTCAACTCTGTCCCATACCCCTGAGAATACCCCCTTTAAATTCCAAAAAGGTCTATCTGTCGCCCATATAAATATCCGGAGCCTGCTGCCCAAACTGGATGAACTAAGAGCATGGTGCCTTATGCATAAACCAAAAGCCATCAATCTTACAGAAACATGTCTAACCCCTAAAAACTCCTGATGCACATATTGCCATTCAGGGATACTCCATTTCTAGGAGAGATAGGTCAAAGAGAGGCGGAGGGGTGTTATTTTATATTGCAGACACCTTACAACTTACACTGCTAAATTGCCCCCAAGCCCACCCTCTTTTTAAATCCTAGTTGGCAGAATCTGCCTCCCCTTTTCTAAGCCCATCTTGCTTGCTGGCATCTACCGCCCCCCTAAAGCCCCTCTACAGTCCCTGACTGATATCACCCAGTTTCTTGGCTCAATTTCCTCTCTAAATGAGAAGAGTGAGCTGCTAGTTCTTGGGGATTTCAACTTCAATTGGCTTGACCCTAAAAACCACAAAATCCAGATACAAATCAAATCGCTTAACCTATCGCAACTCATTTCCCAACCCACACGAACAAACCTGAAATCGCACAACCATTCCCTGCTTGACTGGATTCTCAAATCCCAGCAGAATCCAATCCTCTGGCATCCTTCCTGACATTTTCAGTGGCCATGCAATAGTGTACTGTGTAAGGAAAATTAAACCACCCCAATCAAGCCCTAAAATTTAGAAACTTTAACCCACAACAGTTTCTGGCTGACCTTACCAACTGCCCTTGGCACAGAATTGATTTAATTCCCGACCCTGATTCTGCACTCGACTATTTCCAGTCCGAGTTCTTAAAACTCTGTGATACCCATGCTCCACTATGCAGAATAAGGGTATAGGGTGCCCACCTTCCATGGGTTGCACCTGACCTTATAGCACTCTACCAGTTCAGGAAAACCTTGTGGAAAAGCTACAAAGTAACTGGCACTACCAAGGATCTCAATCACTACAGATGCCTGTGAAACATATGCACAAGGCAAACAAGGCATGCAAACGCACAATATTACTCTGACAATCTTCTCCAGAATACATCAAACCCAGCTAACTTCTGGAAGGTTATCAACAACATATTCCAGCCTCCTAACCATCAACAGCCAAGTAATATCACTAAGGGGGATATTACTCTGACAAACCCCACTGGCATTGCAAATGCATTCAATGATTACTTTGTGGGGTGTGCTACTAATTTATTAGCGAAACGCAACACAAACCACAAACCTGAATCACATCCTGGGAGTACCCACATAGCCCCACACCCTCCCAACACTGCCCACAATTTTCAATTTGGCCCGGTATCCGAAGAGGAGATTACACAAGCGCTCCTCAAATTAAAACTAAGCAGCCAATGTGGACCTGACTTACTACAATCTAGGTTCCTAAAACTTGGTGCCCCAGCAATTGCCAAACCAATTGCTTCCATAGTCAACTCTATCCTGTCTGCAGGCCATATCCCTAAGACCTGGAAAACTGCCAGAGTTGTCCCAATCTTCAAAAGTGGGGACAAAAACACTGTCTCAAACTACAGGCCAATCTCCCTTCTCCCAATCCTATCCAAAGTCATGGAAAAATGTGTCCACTCCCAATTAAGTGATTACTATACCAAGACAAATTTCCCTAGCCAATTCCAATCTGGCTTTCGCCCCAAACACTCTACCGTAACTACCCTGCTAAAAGTTTGCAATGAAATCCAGTGTGGAATGGAACGGGGTCAACTCACTGGTGCAATATTCCTAAATTTTGCAAAGGCTTTTGATACTGTTGATCATGCTATCCTGCTTAACAAACTCCAGAGCTCTGGAATAGGGCAGCATGCTTTAAACTGGTTTCAGTCCTACCTATCAGGAAGATCCCAACATGTGTCCATCTCAGGCTCTAACTCCAACCCCCTGGATATCACCTGTGGCGTCCCGCAAGGCTCTGTCCTGGGGCCCCTACTCTTCTCAGTGTTCATCAATGATCTTCCCACAGCTTGTAAGGAAGCTTCAATACACATGTATGCAGATGACACAATCCTATATGCACACAGCCATAGCCTCTCTGACCATGAACACATACTTCAGTCTGACTTTTTGAGACTCGAAAACTGGATTTCCCAAAACAAACTGTTTTTAAACACTGACAAGACTGTAACAATGGTATTTGGGACCAAGACTAAATTTTTAAAGCTTCCAGTAACTGAGCTCCAGATCAGAACCATCGCTAACACCACCCTTATCCTGTTACTAGCTTTAAATACCTGGGCATATGGTTTGACTCCAACTTAACATTCAGAATGCATATTGATACCCTGACATCCAAAACCTATGCCAAACTAGGTGTACTCTACAGGAACAAATCCTCCCCAAGCCTGCTGGTCAGAAAGTGTAACGCACAGCAGATGCTAATGCCAATTATCGACTATGGAGACATAGTATATGGCTCGGCACCCCAAACCCATCTTAGCAAACTTGATACCCTCTACAATTCAATTTGTCGTTTCGTTCTCCAATTCAGCTACAACACACATCACTGCGAAATGCTCAAAGAACTAGATTGGCCATCACTAGAGTCTAGGCGCAAAGTTCACCTTTCCTGTCTTACCTTCAAACACTTTCTGGGCAAGCTACCCTCCTACCTGAACAAGCTCCTCACCCCTACCACATGCAGCACCTATCACCTGAGATCAGACTCCAAAAGACTGTTCATGGTCCCAAGGCTCAACAAAGTATCCGGCCGCTCCTCCTTCTCTTACCGTGCACCCCAAAACTGGAACAACCTTCCGGAGACTATCACATCCACCACCAGTTTAAGTTCTTTCAAAACTAAGGCTGTCTCACATTTTAATCTGGTCTGTAACTGTTACAGACGCCTATAATATATATTATCTGTAACTGTTACATACGCCTATAATATACATCTTCTCTAACTGTGCATGCAATGTATTGTATAATAATGTATACCCTGTTCATTTATGTAACTGTATTTGTATCCATGTATTATTTGTTATATTAACTATGTCCAGGACATACTTGAAAATGAGAGGTAACTCTCAATGTATTACATCCTGGTAAAACATTTTATAAATAAATAAATAACCGCATCAAGTTTATCTCTCGCCTCGGGTGTAATTGTTCTGGTTTGAATATCCTTCATAAATAAATCTATATCCTCCTCTCTATATTCCCGCTTCCTACTCTGCATGGCTTCTATATTGTATAATGTCTCATAGAATAGTCTAAACTCTTCTTTAATAACTTTTGGATCCTGCGACACTACCCCATCCTGTTTCCGAATTTTGCTGATATTATATTGGCCCTGCTTCTTCTGTAACTGATTGGGTAACAGTCTGTCCATCTGATTATCTTTCTCATAATATTTATGTTTAAGCCAGGTCAGCGACTTTTCTATTTTTTGGGTTGCTAAGAAATTGAATTTTCCTGTAGCTGTTATTAGTTCCGCCAATATCTCCTTATCTGCGGCCCTCTTATGTTTTATCTCAAGGTCTTGGATTAATTTGCTTAATTTTATCATTTCTCTTTCTCTTATTCTTTTCCTGAGGGAAGCGTGCTGAATAAACACTCCCCTTATAACACTTTTATGAGCTTCCCACAGTATTGCTGGTGATATATTCCCTACATTATTTTCTGCAAAATAATTTTTATGAGCGTCTTCAATCACTAATACTACGTTACTATTTTTCAGTAAGGACTCGTTCAATCTCCATGTCCACTCACCTTTCTGTATAGACCCCCCCCCTCCCCCCAGACAGATCAATTTCAGGTGCGTGGTCTGACCATGTAATATTACTAATATTGACTTTCTGTATTTTACTCACATTAATCTGGTCTATAAAAAGATAATCTATTCTAGAGTAGCTATCATGTGGGTGTGAGTAATACGTGTAATCTTTCCCTGACAGGTTCAAAACTCTCCAGGCATCAACCAATGCCTGTTGATTCAATATTTTATTTATAAATTGTGTCTGTTTTTTGCTTACTTTGTATGTCCTTTAGAAGTATCTAACACCGGGTTTAGTGGAACATTAAAATCGCCACCCAAATATAGAACTCCTTCTCTGAACACATTAATTATTGCCAGCACATCCTCTAAAAATTCTGCCTGCCCAACGTTGGGGGCATATATATTTGCTAAAGTAATCTTCTTCACCTTTATCCTCCCTTTGATCATAATATATCTACCTTCTATATCTTTCTTCGTGGTGATATCCTGCAGCATAAAAGTCTTGCTAAGCAGAATTCCCACCCCGTTTTTCTTATCTCCTGATGAGCTATAGAAATTTTGAACCACGTCTTTATTGATGCTTCTCGGTTCTTTATCTCTTTTAAAATGTGTCTCCTGTATAAACATTACATAGTTTTTCATCTTTTTTTATCTCTTCAAGGGCCATCTCCATTTTACCGGTGAGTTTAGCCCTTTTACATTCAGAGTGCCTATCCTATATGCCATGTTTGTTGTGGTGTTTGGGGTCGTAGTGATGGTTAGCAAACAACCTCAGTTTGTTTCTTACTCCAACCTCTACCTTCTTTAGAGCCATCCACCCTCGGACATCATCTGCCAAGTAAACGTTTGGATAATTTCTCCCTGCGACAGTTGTCTTGTTAAAGAAAAGAAACAATAAAAAATACATAAAAACACATACACATACAAATACACAAATACACCAAAAATCGGGATCAGCCTTTTTGATCCCCCATTTCTCGAGACCTCCCAACCTAACCTATTCTCTCGAAATGGGTGGCTCCGCTACTCAGCCTTAAAGGCTCAGTCAACCCTGCTGCAAATTGGCTGAGCATAAACTCCTGTTTATGTGACAAAGTGCTTGCCCCAAGCACACTACTGCCTTGATGTTGCCTTGTTAACCCTTGCCTTGCTCCCGTTTGACTTCGGCTTGTATCTGGACATCTGCCTTCTCTGACCCCTGACTTCGGCTCGTATTTGGACTTCTACCTTCTCTACTCCTGGACACTGGCTCCGCACTACGACTATCCAACCTCTCCAATCTTAGACCACGGCAAGTACCACAACCACTCTGACATCTCCTACCCTGACCCGGCTACACAACCTTCACTCTGCCCTCCGGAATTGGTTGCTCGGTTGCAGGTCGGTGGTTACCAACATCCCGACCTCTGCCTCTCGGTCTTGTCCTGTTTGTGGTGATCTCCCGTTACAAGGACCTGCTGAATAGGGTTACCATGATGTAGTCGCAGGCTTAAAATATTTTGTCCAAAGTACTGAACTAAATGACCCATATTTATGAAGAATGAATATAGATAAAATACATAGCAATGTACTAAATAATTTGTCATATTGGATGCCTCTTGAGATATATATACTATACATACAAACACAAATACCGTATATGCATTTATTTACCTTCTTATGTAATTTTTCATTGTTAGAAAATGTGCAGTACAAAGTTTGATTTATTCACTAGTTTTAAAGATGGTCACGTACTTAGCTAAAATCTGAAATACCGCATTGCAGATTGCCATGGTGATGTTGGTTCCAAAATGCTTAAATCTAAATAGCTACAAACAAAATGTATATGACAAAAAAATGATCATTATACTGTATTGAAAAACAAGATGTTTGAGGCACTGGTGCATCACAAAACTGTTGTTTCTTCCTGGGTTTTGTTTGACTGTGTTTCCTGTAATTTTGTTAGTGGTGATTGGCACATAAATTGTGATTCACAGTACCAAAAATAATTGATCATTTTTGTTTTCCTTTTTTTGAGAAAGTGTATTCTCATGTAAGGTATGTATGTATATCTTTATTTCTATAGCGCCACCCAGGTACACAGCCAGGGCCGCCGACAGGGGGGGACAGCTGGGACTCCTGTCCCGGGCCGGTGAGTAAAGGGGCCTGGGCCCTCTGCCGGTAAAGCTAATCTGGCTTGATCCGCAGAGGTGGCCTGCTGGAAGGTGTCTTTCGAGGTGCCTGTCCAGGCAGCATGCTGTAGACTGGTAGAAGGGAGGTTCCCGTGACAGGCATCTCTGAGGGCATCTTCCAGCAGGCAGCTTGGCAGGCCCCCTCCACAGGGCTCTTAACAGGACCCCTCAATCCCCAAGGGCAGCCAGTAGGCAGTGGGGCACATTCACATCCTCTCCTCTCTTCCAATGTCCCTGTCCCCTCTCTCACTCCTCTCTCTTCCACCCCCTCTCTCCCACTTTCTTTCCCTCCATTTCTCTCTCTCTCTCCTTCCTCTATCTCTTTCCTCCCCCACCCCTCTCTCTCTTTCCCCATCTCTCATTCCCTCCCTCTCTTTCCCATCCCTTCCCCATTCTCTCTCCTTCCCCCATCTCTCTCCCCTTCCCCCTCTCTCCCCTTCCCCCTCTCTCTGCCCTTCCTTCTCTCTCTCCCCTTCTTCCTCTCTCTCCACTTCCCCCTCTCTCTCCCCTTCCCCCCTCGCTGCCCTTCCCATTCTCTCATTCCCCCCCTCTCCCATTCCCCCTCTCTCCCATTCCCTCTCTCTCTCCCATTCCCTCTCTATCCCCTTCCTCTTCTCCCTCCTCTTCCCCCATTCTCTCTCCCCTTCTACCTCTCTCTCTCCCTCCCCCACTCTCTTCCCTTCCCCCTCTCTCTCCCCTTCCCCCTCTCACCCCTTTCCTTCTCTCTCCCCTTACCACCTCTCTCTCCCCTTCCTCTTCTCTCTCCCCTTCCTCCTGTCTCCCCTTCCTCCTGTCTCCCCTTCCTTCTCTCTCCCCATCCTCCTCTCTTTCCCCATCCTACACTCTCTCCCCTTACCCCCTCTCTCCTCTTCCCTCTCTATCTCCCCTTCCCCCTCTCTCTCCCCTTCCTCCTCTCTCTCCCCATCATCCACTCTCTCTCCCCTTTCCCCTCTCTCTCCCCATCCCTGTCTCTCTTTCCCCCTCTCTCTCTTCCCCCTCTCTCCTTCCCCCTCTCCTCTCCTCTCCTTCCCCTCTCTCTCTCCTTCCCCCTCTCTCTCCCCTTCCCCCTCACTCTACCCCTCTCTTTCTTTCCCCCCTCTCCCTCCCTTCCCACTTCTCCCCTCTCTCTCTTTCTCTCCTTCCCACCCTCTCTCCCCTTCCCTTTCTCTCCCCTTCCCCCTCTCTCCCCTTCCCCCTCTCTCTCCCCTTCCTCCTCTCTCCCCTTCCCCCCTCTCTCTCGCCATCCCCCTCTCTCTTTCCCCCTCTCTCTTCCCCCTTTCTCCCCTTCAAGCAAAGGACAATTTCTTTCGTTCCAAGGACAATTTCTTTCATTTCCTTATCCCAGTGAGTGTTGTTTTAAGTGTATTCTGCAGATGTCGTGTGTTTGTCTATTAAGGAAATAAATCACAATTTATTTTGCAACTTGTTCTGTTCAATCAAGTACCCAGAAATATAAATGTGTTGATAAAAGTTGATGTCATCGTGACAATAAGTCAAACAAAATAACTACATACAGTACCTATACACTAACTGCATCAACGAATTCTGCCCAAAAGCTAAATAAAATAAAACAGACACACAAGGCAGCAGTAGAAATGTAAAGAATGCCCACTAAAAAAAAAAAGGTTGCAGGTGCGGAAAGCACACTCCAGATGTTCCGGCGGCTGGAGGCAGGGTCCAAGCACACGGCGCGGTGGGTTCGCGAGCGCCGTCCGGCTCTCTGCAAGGCTCGCCATGGCAAGGGAAAGAAAGAGAACCCGAAATGACTGAAGGCCAGGTAGAATATGCCACAAAAGCAGACCTGACGAATTTAGCGACAAAAGAAGATATACAAAAGCTGCTGACAGACCTGACGCTAATGCTTAAAACCGAACTGTCTGAGATTAAAAAGGACATTACTACTTTGGGAGACAGGGTGGAAGAGCTGGAAAAATAAGCTGGAACGGTATCAACAGTTAAGGAGTATGTAACTCATAAAGTACAGGAGCAGGAAGAGACTATGCAAAATATGCTCCTGCATATAGAGGACCTGGATAATAGAGGGACACGTTCTAACATAAGAATTAGGGGTATACCTGAAACAGTAGAACCCCAAGAGTTGGTCCCATACCTACAAAAGCTATTCTCCCATGTGACTGATGAATCACAGGAATGGACCTGGAAGATGGACAGGGCACACAGAGCGCTTAGACCCAGACCCAGACCATCAGACCCCCGAGAGACACTTCATTAAAATGCAGGACTTTACTGACAAGGAGGTCATTATGCAAAAAGCCAGAGGCATTAACAATCTAGAGTTTGAGGGGGCCAAGATCCAGCTGTATAACGATCTCGCCACGTTAACCCTGCAGCACCGTAGAGAAATTAGAGAAATTACCGTGCTCCTTCAAAAAGACATCGTGAGATACAAATGGGGATTCCCTACCAAACTGATTGTTATACAACAAGGGAAAGTTTCTGTCCTCAGGCACGGAGAAAATCCCACTAACTTTTTTGAAAGAATTAATATTCCAGGACCCAAAGCAAGTAAAGAATCTCAGGACTCCGCGACGCCAGGAACCACCCGATTTCACTCAGAGCGGAGAGGACAACAATGGGTAGACGTGGGCAGTTAGAAGAACAGAAATACCAACGATAACAGCGGTCAGCAGAACAGTGACAGGAAGAGCCCGCAGGACGAAACAGAGACCGCCGAGAGAAGAGGAGTAATTATTGTAATATAACAGAGATTGTTGACTATATACTTTTAGCCAATAGCTGGTTAGTACAAGACTGCAGGGTGATGAATGAGAACTGCCCCCTCAGACATATTCAGTCCACTGATAGGCAGGGGCGGGGAGAAGAGCAGGTGTGGAATAATTGCTGAGAGCAAGACTTCGGAGGGCCGTGCGGCGCCTGCGTGTAACACGCGTGCGATGCGCATCATCCGTGACAACTTGGGTTCTGCTGAATCTTTTCCCACGATTCTTGAAGATGCAGAGTCCTGCTATTCGATGCTGGTACCCCGGAACTGGGTCCTGCAGTAGGGAGAGCTGAGGGATGAAATCCGAAGTTAGTAAAGATCGGAGAGTCCTGTGTCGATTTCGTTGCGAAGATTATTGTGAGAGAATTTGGCCCAACGCAAAAGGTCCGACCAGTTGTCCTGGGTATCTGAGATGAAGCAGCTGATGAACTGTTCTAGGAATTGATTCGTCCGCTCCGTCTAACCATTAATCAGAGGGTGATAGCCAGAAGAAAAGTGAAGGGAGATCCCTAGTTGTTTGCAGAAGGCCCGCCAGAACTTTGAGATAAATTGTGAGCCTCGATCTGACACAATGACTTGGGGAACCCCATGAAGACGGAACACCTCTTTGATAAAGATTTTGGATAATTTGAAGGCGTTTGGTAGACCCTTGAGGGGAATGAAATGGGCCTGCTTTGAAAATTGGTCAACCACCACCAGAATTGTATTCCTACCTTTGGATACAGGTAGTTCCACGATGAAATCCATGGAAAGATGTGTCCATGGATGTTCCAGAATCATCACAGGGTCGGTATCCCCCAGCCTGGTAGTGCGATGCGCGTCACCCGTCTGGTCATGGGATGCGTCACAGAGGCGGAGCCGGGGTCCAATCCTCACAGTTCTACACTACCAATATTATATTGTCCTGTGTAGACACGTGTCTGTCCGTAATTTTACAATAAATCACGTTTTTCATTGATTGCTGTTTGGAGTTTCTTACCGCCCTTCTCCTTCTATACCTAAAAAGTTATTAGATCTTAATTAAGTTCCTTGAGCAGCAATAACTTCAACTGTGCGTTTCCTGTAACTGCTGGTCAGTCTCTCACATCGGTTCTGTGGAATTTTGGCCTATTCCTCCTTACAGAACTGCTTCAACTAAGTGAAATTTGAGGGCTTCCTGGCATGGACCACTCGCTTCAGGTCCTGTCACAACATTTTGATGGGGTTTAGATCCGGACTTTGACTAGGCCATTCTAAAACGTGGAATTTCTTCTTCTGCAGCCATACTTTTGTAGATCTGCTTATATATTTAAGATTATTTTCTTTCGCTTGAGCTTCAGCTCACAGACGGATGTCCTATCATTCTCCTCTAGAATCTTGTGACACAATGCAGAATTCATGGTTGTGTCAATGATAGCAAGCCGTACAGGCCCTGTCCTGGAACTAGATTCCATATTCCTCTGTCTTTCCTTTAGTTTATGGGATCCATTTCTCCCTTGTTTCATTGCCTGTCAGTTTCCCCTGTCCCAGCAGTAACGCTGCATGTAGAATGCAACATTATTGCTACATGTTGTAGTTCCCTCAGACATTCTGTGAGTTGCCATAGCAGCCCCAGCCTTTCTCTCCAGAATGGGCTAGTCTGCCCCCCTTCTGTTTGTTTTAAGATAGTCTGTCCCAAGGCTATTCCCTTACCCACACTGCTCCTCACTTCCTTTTCTACCCTAGATCACAGTGAGTACAGTCCTGTCTGCATCCACCCCTGGTAAGGCCTTTCTCTCTTACCATAGTCTAACCTCATAGAAGCATCCCACATAGAGAAGCTCTCTCTGCCTACACTACACCTACAAGTTCCTGTGCTTTCTACTTCTGCAATAAAGTTAAGAAAGACATTAAGGACTTGTCATGCTTTGGAAGAGGGAAGACATGAGTTAAAGCTAACTGAAGCTATTCATACCTCAACACGTGACCCTAGCTTCAGGATAGTAAGAGAGAGACCGTGTACTAGAGGTCTATGCAGAAGCTATCACTCACAGCCTTCATGCTACAAAGTGCAGCTCTACACAGCTATACAGCAAACAGCTACAGCTTTCTGCAAAAACAAGCAGCAGTTTAAACAGCACAGTAAAACAAAGACCTGTGTTAGGGAATCACACAGGAGCTACTACTCATAGACTTTATGCTATACAGAATAGTCTCTGGACAAGCAGCAGATTCACACTGGGCACAGCCAGCTTCAACCCTACATCTAAGGCAGCAGCTTTGCAGACAGACAGTGCACTTTACACACAGAGCCTTGATCGCCTTCTCTGTCTTTTTGAGTCCACCCCCTGCACAGCCCCATAGTGAGGATCCACCATCTAACCTACCCCTGCGCACGTCCCCACGGCCAGCGCCATCAAGGGCAACGCCACCGGACACCCGCCAGGACACGGGTCAGAGCCACCGGACACCTGTGAGTACAGCTACCCCTACGCTGCACGCCGCAGGACACCGCTCGGCACCATCTGTGACAGACGCCCATCGCTGACAAGGTAAAAGACCGCACGCCACACGCACTGGCAAAAGGCCTACACACACCTACAGCATGGCAGAACTCAGAGCCTCACCAGACATCACGCAGGAAAGCGATCACTCAGACACAGAGACCGCTGCGCAACTGCAACAGGCGCAGGCAGGCGCAAGGCCCAAACGGGCAGTCACACTGACACAAAAGGCCCGCGAAAAATATGACACTGACATTGAAGCGCACCGCGCTAAATTAGAGTTGGCCTGGAGCACAACCACACTGGGAATACGCAATGTTACTAGCGTTGGCAACTATGCGCAACAGCTCGAGCAGGCAATAACGCAATTAAGGACAGATTACTCGCGTTATCAAGAACTGTCAGAAGCATACATTACTTACCTGACCAGGGCCAACACCAGCGAAAGCCTGCAAGAAAGAAACTTACAAAATGACATTGACCTTACACGTGACAGCCGCGTGTGGACCGCTATCACAGACGCGCAAAGCATAAGAAAAGAGCTCCTCATGGAGACCGCATCGCAGCGCTCGAACACATCCAGGCACTCATCAAGATCAGCAAGATCAGCGCAATCTAACGCGTCCAGCGCAAGCACAAATGCTACCAAGGCGAGAGCCACCGCAGAGGCCGCACGTGCCAGGGCCGAATATGGTCGGAGAGAGGCAACCGTACGGGCAGAAAGAGCGCGCATAGAAGAGGAAGAGCGGAACGCCACCGCCGCTGCTACCGCCGCCGCTGCCAATGCTGCCGGCGCTGCCAATGCCGCCGCGCATAGAAAAGCCGAATTGGACGCGGATCTAGAGGCCCTAAATCAAGAGAAGGAAGCCGCCGCCGCTATAGCCCAAGCTGAAGTCCTAGAAGCAGCCGTGAGACAGGACGGCGGGGAGCAACCGTACAGACGGATAGCCTCATAGGATCCAACCCGACGCACTGAAGACTACGTAAGGAGCCTCTTCAGTGTAAACACCAGCGCACCATCTCAACACGGAGGGAGTGACACCACAGACACCGAAGACTTGCAAGGACCACGAGGAGAAGACGCTGCTCCGTCAATGGCACATGCTGCCTGGGATAGCCACAGCCGCAACAGTGATCCACACGCCAGTGCGCACATGGATGCACTACAACGGGCTCGCCATCCAGGTACACCCACACGGGGAAACACAGCCCCTCACACCGACCAGCAGTCATTACGCGTCCACGCCAAGGAAGAGGCTACCGCACGGACCCTCTCAGCAACTACCTCAGAACGGGACAAGCACGCCGATGCCTCAGGCCTGACAGACATAGCCAAGTATATGATCCGGCGCGACCTGGTGCAAGCAGGGCTCATCTGCTTCGACGACCGCCCTGAGAACTACCGGACGTGGAAGTTCACGTTCAAAGATGCAATCAAGAGCTTGGACTTCTCAGCAAGGGAAGAGCTCAACCTGCTATTCAAGTTCCTGGGGAACGAATCCAGAGAGTACACGAATAGACTGCGGGCAGCAAACGCGCACCAACCCCAAGTAGGTCTTGACCTAGTGTGGGAAAGACTGGAAGAATCCTACGGCAGCCCCGAAGCAGTCGAGGATTCGCTCTTCAAAATAGTCGAAAGCTTCCCCAAGATCACAACTAAAGACTACTCGAAGTTACGAGATCTTGGAGACCTGCTGCAAGAACCGGAGTTCGCAAGGAAAGACCATTCCTTAATAGGTCTCAACGTCCTAGACTCAGATCGTGGAGTAAGACCCATCCTGGAGAAACTACCCTTCAACCTCCAAGAAAGGTGGATTTCACAAGGCTCCAAATACAAAAGGGAGAAACAAGTCATCTACCCCCCATTCTCAGTTTTCTTGAGCTTCATTCGTGAAGCAGCCAGGACAAGGAACGACCCCAGCTTCTTCTTAGGTGCGCAAACCACACACAGTGCAAGCAGCCTGAGGACAGAGAGACCAGTGGCAAGATACGGTAACACCCAAACACCCATCTCGGTCCGCAGGACGAACGTGCCTCCCACGACCCAAACTACTCCCGATCGGTCGATTGCCGGAGACAAGAAACCAAGGGACCTTAACAAAGAATGCCCTATACACAGAAGGCCGCATCCGCTTAACGAGTGTATCGGATTCAGAATGAAACCCATAGAGGAGCGAAAGAACTTACTCAGGGAATGGGGAGCTTGTTTCAAATGTTGTGCTTCCACAACTCATTTATACAAAGACTGTAAAGAAGAAATCAAATGTACGGTGTGCGACAGTGACAAGCACGTGACATCGTTACACCCAGAGGCATTGACACCCCACCAACTCAACAACCCATCCTCCGTAGCGGAGCATGGCGGGGAGGAAGGAGAAGGAGAGCCAACATCCGTCACATCTCAGCGCACTGAGGTTTGCGGAAAAGAAGGTGACAAAATGTCCTGCTCCAAAATATGCCTTGTCGCAGTGCACCCCCAGGGACAACCTGAGAAGGCAATTCGGATGTATGCAATCCTCGACGACCAAAGCAACAGATCATTGGCGAAGACGGAGTTCTTCAACATATTCAACTTACAGGACAAAGCCTCACCCTACACCCTCAGAACCTGTGCAGGGTCAACTGAGTCAACAGGGAGAAGAGCAAGCGGTTACATCATACGTTCGGTGGATAACAGAGTGAAGATAGCTCTCCCCACACTCATCACGTGCAGCCACATGGCCACAAACAGGGACGAGATTCCCACACCGGACATGGCACGCCATTACCCGCACCTCAGAGGAATAGCCAACTACATCCTGCCGGTAGAACAAGGCGCCAAGATCTTGCTGCTGCTCGGTAGGGACATCATGAGGGTACATAAAGTCCGTAAACAGCTTAACGGACCCCACAACGCGCCATACGCCCAAAGATTTGACCTAGGATGGGTGATAGTGGGCAACGCGTGCACCGACAAAGAGCACGGACGAGACTATGTTGACGCCCGCAGAACGGTGGTAACAGAATGTGGACACACATCCCTCTCTGAATCATGTCTTGGCCATCTCCAAGCGATAGGAGGGCCAAGTGAAGAGAAGAGACAAGGTCGTACCCCTGAGATCAACAAAAACATCCTCACATCAGGGGGATGTGACAATGGCCTGGGATGCTCAGCAGTCCAGACAGCTAAGGATGATGAGTCGATTCCACCGAAGGAAGAAAGTAACCTCCCAAAGGTGACCGACAAAGGGATCGTCCAAAAGGCAATGAACGATCAAACAGTCCTCTCGCGAGCAGTGGCACGACTTAGATGTACAGTACTTCCTCTCCACAGAGTATCAAGCGACAAAGCAACCAACTGCCACGGCTGGCATAACCGCAAAAGACTGCGCCCTACAGGTGAAGCCACAAGGACAAAAGAGACTGTTCTTCGTCATGTCCAGGGAGAGAACAACCTCCTGAGGGCAGTCAACAAAGAGACACAAAGGCGTTTCACCAAATTACGTGGAGATGTTCTCGTACAAGAGAAAAGCACCGACGACCTACGGTGCACAGCGTTCCAGACGACAAGGAACGACGACAAACAAACACCATTGAGGGAAGATAGAGGATTCCCGAGGTTAACAGTCAAGGAGCTCGTTAAAGACGGACCGGGCAGCTGGGTGAACCCGCTAATATTCCGTTCACCAAGAAGGCACTTCCCAAACAGTGGAGAACATGCCATCTCTAGGTTCACTTCGCACCTCTGCGACCTACAAAGGGAACCAGAGACCAAAAACAACTTTGTGGCCTTCATCCAGAAGATATTCCTTACCGGCCACGCAAAGCCAGCACCTCTAATGAAGGAAGGTGAGGAATGCTGGTACCTCCAATCATCTGGGGCCGACCACCCTCAGGAACCCGATCAAATCCGGGTAGTGTTCAGCCCCAGCACTCAGCTTCAGGGAGTCTCCCTGAACGACACCCTCTCTACTGGACTAGACACGACAACCAGTCTTCCAGGAGTGTTGTTCCGCTTCCGCAAGGAGCCAAAAGCCATCTCCTTTTGCCAAACGCCAGGTGATAGAGCGACAGGCTACCACGACTGGCATACCTACAAGGGGGTGCACTCTGTGGGCAAAACTACAGAGACAAAAAGACTGTTCTCTTACAAGGCTAAAAGAAAACAGCGCCAGAGACTTTTACACAAAGACATTGTGGTGCAACCAGCAAACCTGGAGCTGTGCATCCACCCTGCATCCTTTGCCAAAGAACCTTGGCCATGGGACATTGATACCAGTGATACCGGCCGGTGTCACATCGCTATGTGGACATGGACTCTTGTACTGTTTGAGAATGTGATGTTATCTTTATTATGCATTGCACATATATTCCACATAGTTTGTTATATAATGGTATCTACAGATACCAGACAGCGAGTGTCCTGGAACTAGATTCCATATTCCTCTGTCTTTCCTTTAGTTTATGGGATCCATTTCTCCCTTGTTTCATTGCCTGTCAGTTTCCCCTGTCCCAGCAGCAACGCTGCATGTAGAATGCAACATTATTGCTACATGTTGTAGTTCCCTCAGACATTCTGTGAGTTGCCATAGCAGCCCCAGCCTTTCTCTCCAGAATGGGCTAGTCTGCCCCCCTTCTGTTTGTTTTAAGATAGTCTGTCCCAAGGCTATTCCCTTACCCACACTGCTCCTCACTTCCTTTTCTACCCTAGATCACAGTGAGTACAGTCCTGTCTGCATCCACCCCTGGTAAGGCCTTTCTCTCTTACCATAGTCTAACCTCATAGAAGCATCCCACATAGAGAAGCACTCTCTGCCTACACTACACCTACAAGTTCCTGTGTTTTCTACTCCTGCAATAAAGTTAAGAAAGACATTAAGGACTTGTCATGCTTTGGAAGAGGGAAGACATGAGTTAAAGCTAACTGAAGCTATTCATACCTCAACACGTGACCCTAGCTTCAGGATAGGCACTGAGGCAGCAAAGCTGCCCCAAACCATCATACTCCCACCACCATGGTTGACGGTTGGGATGAGGTTCTTCTGTTCGACCGCAGCATTGTTGTATTTTAATGTTTCTTGGGAACAGAGGGGGTGGCTGAAGGGGGTAGTTGCCCTGAGGTGGGTGATTAGGCCTCTTGGGTGGGCAGCGGGAGGGGTTAACCTCTTCATTACCATAGCGGTTACCACCGCTATAGTAGTGAAGGGGTTACCTCCTCCCTCAACCTTCCCGGTAGGCCTAACCACCCACCCTGGGGCAACCACCCCCTTTACCCACACCCTCTACCCCCAAGAAACCAGGTACTCTGACTTAACTCCTTCATTGCCTTAGAGGCTAGCCACTAAAGTAATTAAACTGTTTTTATTTTATTTTCATGACACAGTATTGAAGCAATGGCTCTCTGGAGTTGTACCTCATTCATTTCAGGTCCGGAGACTCCCTGCTTCTCGAGTTACAGGCCCCAGAATGGGGTGCCAGTATCCCCCTGCACTGTTTAAATCTCCCGCATCACATGACCGGGACGTTTAAACGCCCAGGAGATACCGGCACCCCATACTGGGGCCTGTAACTCAGGAAGCAGGGGATTCCCGGCCCTGAAATGAATGCGGTTCTGCTCTGGAGACCCCCTGCTACAATATTGTGTTATTAAAATGTAAATAAAACCAGTGCGATCGCTTGTAAGAGCTGTGCAGGGACATGCAGCTCTCTCTGTGCAGGGAGATAGCCTGTAAGAGCTGTGCAGGGAGATGCAGCTCTCTCTGTGCAGGGACATGCAGCTCTTACAGACTGCGGGAAGATCGCACGGGTAGAACTAGAAAAAGATAGTCACTGCTGTCCAGAGCGGTATTGGCATTTGTGACTTGCGGTTTGTGACTTGCGGTAATGCTTTCTGATTCTTTCTGAGCACCGTGATTACACAAGTGTCAGACCGTGAGGTAGGCTCATGCTTACTCGTTTAATTTGGCAGTGATTTTATTGAAGCTACTGTACTAGAATTGGCCCTTATGAGTCTATTATGTAAAGCTTCATCCGGATAAAATTAAGTTTAATATTTACCATTTAGTGCCAAGTATTTAACAAATAAAGACACTGCCCTTAATGGATGCTTGTTATCTCAGTTACTAGACACAAGATAGTACTATCAGAAGAGGAAATGCTGTTTGTTCAGCCATAATGAGGTAATAATAGTTATATTGATCAGCTCTCCAGTATACAGCCCTAAGTACCTTTATTAAACTGAAATTTGCTTGATTTCACCCTACAATGGATATTTAGACGTGGATACCATTAAAGAGGCAATCCAGACTTCCTGGGAGATAGAGATCCAAGATGGCTGCAACTTCTCGGTGTTGGGTTGCCTGGAGTCCAGTATTGAACCAGACGGTTCTATTTTTGGACACTCTGTCCAGTACAAAATGAGAGGTAATACTGCTGACAGTCCTAGTGTAAGATGGGAATCCCCACATCTGTTTATTGCTTCAGAGAAAGAAGATGTAATTCAGTAACTCAGCTCGCATCTCCTGATATTAGGAGAACCCTGAAGTCCAGTTTCACAGACCCTGTAAACGTGCTCCTTTTCTCTCGAACCAGGAAACCCATTGTCTGAATACTTGGAAACCATGAGAAGTTCTGTTAGTAAATCAAGTGTTAAAATCTCACCCATTTAAACACACGGTTTATCCTAAACATTAGAGACGGGCGGATTTGGATTCCAGCAGACCGGCCGGTCCCTTTGGTCCGCGGATTTCAGCGGGAATCAATGTAAAAAAGGGCGATTCACACTTTTTCGGATTTTTTATTATTACCCATACACCCCGCGGGTTCCGCAGCCCGTGGACAGATTTGTAGAATCCAATCTGTGGATGCAGCGACGCGCTGGCGGATTCTACAAATCTGTCCGCGGGTTGTATCCAATGGCGGATTTTGATGAACCCGCACGGATTGAAACCGGCTGAATCTGTCTGCGGATTTGACACCGCATAAAATAGATAGTTACCTCTGTAGTAGGTGCCGGTAGCCACTCTGGGTCGCTAGCAGGGTTCACGTAATGGCCGCGTTTCAAAGCTCCACCCCCTGTGGGCCAATAGGAAGCCGTGACATCATCAGGTTTGGCTTCCTATTGGCCCATGTGACCCAGGAGCGTTCAACTTTGCTGAGATACCGGCACCCCCCACGGTGGTCTGTATCTCGGGAAGCAGGGAGTCCCTGGAGCTGAAATGAATGGGGTTCAACTCCGGAGACCCCCTGCATCAATCCTATGTTTTAAAAAAAATCGCCCGCTTGGATTGCTCCTTTAAAGTGAACATGATTAATCATTATTTCTACGGAACAAAGTCTATGAAGGCAAATCACTGACTGAAAGGGGCATTCCCTGCAGTTTGTGAAGATCAATTATTTATTGAAAAGGGCTTTTCATGACAGCGATAGCTAATTAATATTTAAGAATGGCCCCCTTCCTAGCAGCAACATGAACCATGAGCAGTTTTGTGTTTTGGGGTGACATGTGGGACTGCCGCCCGATTTATATATTTTGAACCAGAAGCATCGCTCAACCTGAACGCTTGTTTAAGGCGGCCATTTGCATTGCACAGTAAATTGCACAGTAAGTTACAGGATGGTTTGTTCTGGTGAGCTAAGCCAGGGGTGCTCAACTCCAGTCCTCCAGACCCCCACAACAGGTCAATGACTGGGTCACCTGTGCTGAAGCAGGGACTGATTGAAGCACCTGTGAGCACCCCGGAGCTAAGCTAAGTAGGGGGACATTCCATAAAGCACAGTTGACAATGACTCCTAATAAATCCGGGGATTTTCCCGTCTTCTTCTATATAAAAGCAGGAAAGGGATACAGCAAACAGAGACTATATACTGTATTCTTGTTACGATCAGCGAGCAAGCACTAAAGATTTTGCAGCTTGTGAATTCAGCCCATGCCTGAGAAAAGGAGTAATAAGTAGATTGAACAGAGACCATTATCACAGACCGGGAGTATATGCTTTAAAGGGACAGTCCCATCTAGGATCGAAATAGACTAAAGATTAACGAAGCAATGTGTTTGCTGGGTGGGTGATTGACACTTTTTTTATTGTAAAAGTCTTTTAAAATAATGTTTAAAACTTATGTAACCAAACACTCAAAAGGTTTTTTGTTTTTTTTTCTTTTACAAATGTATATATATTTTTTTGTTATAAGTTCATTTATTAACTTTGTTGTATAATATTATAATATATACAATATACAGGAGAATTGTTGATTCAGCCCCCCCTCCCTCCCCCCCCTGGTTTGGTTGAAGCTAATTATTGTGCCACCATTAACCAACAAGATAAAGGGAAAGAACAATCATTACCAGGCAGGGTTAGCATGAGGTGAACAAGAAATTAGAAGGTGCTCCCAAAATGTGATTAACGACTGAAGAGAAGCGAAGTGAAAAAATAAACACAAATTAATTACAAAATGTGCAAAAAAGTGTTTAGATATAAACATATGTGGTAGTGGCGCAGCTCCCAAAGAGACAACGTTTCGTTGGTCAAAGGAATACAGAAAAATACAGAAAATTGGGACGAAAACACAAACCAGAAATAATGTGTGTCCAATAAATAATAATAGCATGTTCTTGTATAGCGCTGCTAGTTTTACATAGCACTTTACAGAGACTTTTTGCAGACACAGTCCCTGCCCCGCAGAGCTTACAATCTATGTTTTTGGTGCCTGATGCACAGGGAGGTAAGGTGACTTAACCATGGTCACAAGGAGCCGACACTGGGAATTGAACCAGGTTCTCCTGCTACAAACTCAGTGCCAGTCACTGAGCCACTCCTTCTCCAAAATAAACAATAAAAGGTGATACCGTATACTGTATGTGAAGAAAGTATTCCTGATATGCTCTTCACTGAGTGAAACGCGTTGGATGACGGCCAAGTTCTCCTGTCCCACGGCATCTGTGCGCGGCTGCTGTTTGTCTCCTTCACTGAGTGAAACGCGTTGGATGAGTGCCAAGTTCTACTGTCCCCACACGTCTCTTCAATGTGCGTGGCTGCTGCCTGTCTCCTTCACAGAGAGAGCGTGATCACCCGGGACTTGTGCCACATCACAGAGTGACGTCACGTCAGTCAGCCACACCGGAGCAAAGCGGCAGACAGTTCCCCAGCACAGACACAGGGAAAACCGGCTAAACAGGAAAACGGCTGCAAACTCTGACTCACAGCCAGAACTACTGCGGACTTGTATCGGCCCCCACACCGGGGACCAGGAGGGGACCAGGCGTGAGACCCTGCCGTCGTTTTAAGACCTTGACGCTCTTTACATACTTCTGTTTGTGAGTTCGTATTTTTCTCAAATACGTTATTAGACTATATTACACTATTGTGTCTTTTTTCTTCATAAGTGGAAGTCCTCTCAGATTTTTCTGATCCCGAGCCCTCTTGGTCACCAGATGTAAGCCATTCATTTTCTCACATATACAGTATCGCTTTTTATTGGACACTCACTTTTACACTATTTCTGGTTTGTGTTTGCGCCCCAATTTTTTTAATTTTTAACGACTGAATAGTCTGGAAAAAAAATTGTGAACTTATTATTAATCAGTAAAATCTAGATATAAATGGGGGTACATGTGGACAAGCACCAATGTCTAGATTGCACCTCAAAAACACGAAATAATAGTAGCCCAGATATCAGTGATCAGGTGAGCTAGAGAAGCACAGAACTGTGTTAGGCTGCATCCATGCTTACTGATTGCGTGCTGAGGCGCGCGGAGGCTGAGGGAAAGCGGGTGCTTTCCCTGGCCTTAGACCGTGTGCAGTCCGGGGGCGTGTCGGGGGGCGGGCCAGTGCCGTCACGGAGCTGGTTCACCCTCATTGGGCGAACAGCTCACGTGACCGGCCCTGCGCTTCGGCAAACGCGAAAATGTAAAATTTAGCTAAGACTTACGCTTCCGCACGCTTGCGGAAGCGTAAGCGAGCCCCTGCTAAAGCCGCTCTCATTGCAGCTGCAGTGGCTAAGTGCCGAGCGTAAGCGCGCCTCAGCACGGGTCAGCGCATAAGCGCTGAACATGTCCGAGGCCTTACACAGAGTCTGCGGAGAGCAGGTCCATACACTATCAAGGAAGAAAGCACTCACATTACCCCAGCAAACAATTAGCTTGTTAATCTACAGGAAGGGAGGCCAACTCCAGTCCTCAAGGGCCACCAACAGGGCAGGTTTACAGGATATTCCAGCTTCAGCACAGGTGGCTCAGTCAGAGACTCAGTTAGAGACTGAGCCTCTGATTGAGCCACCTGTGCTGAAGCAGAGACTGATTAAGCCACCTGTGCTGAAGCAGGGGCGCAATGAGCCACCTGTGCTGAAGCAGGGATATCCTGAAAACCTGACCTGTTGGTAGCCCTTGACTAGGCCTGGAGTTGGCTACCCCGGCTCTAGAGCAAGTGGTGGAGGGTGTCGTTTGCAGCGTTCTCTTCCTGTAAGGTCTTGTAGTCAGCAAGATGGAGATAGTGTGGCTCTCGGGTGAAAGATTTACCCTTCAGGTTAAGAATTAAACTGACACAAAGAAAAGGGGAACGTATCTATTTTTACACAGGCAACAAATAAGCAAAGATTTTACATTAAGGGGGATTGCACCTTTTGTTTTTTTACTGCAGCTCTTACTGCCATTTTTAGTGAGTTTTAATATACTGATCATTCTTTGATTTCTATGGGTTGCAAAACTTTCCTGTTTGTGATAATTTGTTGCCAATATTCCCAGCAGTTTGAACTACAAACTGTAACACTAGATAATGTTGTCTTAGTAATATAAGAATACATTGTAGCTGCTGAAGGATTAATTGAACCTGAAAGGCAGCCATTTAGTGAACCCTGGGAAGCTGGATCTCTGCTGATCGATCACGGGAGCACCAATCAATTGGCAGTTTAGGTAATTAGTTTTCAATAAAATGTAATCAAAGGCTGTATATATATATATATTATTTTTAATGTGCCGCTTGGATTGCCTCTTCAAGGAAGTCAATGACCTTGCTAAGACTGCGTCCAGGGTGCCTTCTTGCTTGCTGAGGCGCGCGGAGGCTGACGGAAAGCGGGTGCTTTCCCTGGCCTTGGTCCGCGCGCCGTCCGGGGGCGTGTCGAGGGGTGGGCCAGTGATGTCACGGAGCTGGTTCGCCCTCATTGGGCGAACTGCTCACGTGACCGGCCCTGCACTCCGGCGAGCGCCAAATCTAAATTTTGTATAAGATCTACGCTTCCGCACGCTTGCGGAAATGTAGGAGAGCCCCTACTAAAGCCACTCTCACTGCGGCTGTAGGGGCTCACTGGTAAGCACCAGCACGCCTTACGCGCTGACCATGTCCGAGGCCTAAGGCTGCATCAAGGGTCAGCGCTTAGGCGCTGACCCGTGCTGAGGCGCGCTGACGCTTCTCAGTGAGCCCCTGCAGCCGCAATGAGAGCGGCTTTAGCAGGGGCTCGCACACGCGTCCGCAGGCGTACGGAGGCGTAGGTCTTTTTCAAATTATAGATTTTCACGCTCACGGGAGCACAGGGCCGGTCACGTGAGCGGTTCGCCCAATTAGGGCGAACCAGCTCCGTGACGTCACAGGCCCCCCCCCCGACACGCCCCCAGACGGCGCGCGGACCAAGGCCAGGGACGGCTGCAGTCTCTATGGACGCAGCCAAGGTTGGGGAAGAAAAATAACAAACAAGTTTATTTCCCCTCTATGTGGAACGACCTCTTTTTATTGTGAAAACTCAATATCGTTGGTCCCACTGGCGCAGGAAAAAGGGTTTGTTCAAGATCGTAGACAGTGTCAGATTAAAAAAAATGCCGCCCTTAGGCACTTACCTGGTGCCGCCCTCCTCCAGTGCCGCGCCGCCTTTGTCGTGGTAACGCGATGCCGTGTGACATCACGTTGCCGGCCGCACATGCGTCGATTGTGCATGCTGCCCACAAATTCTGCCACCCCAAAATGTTGCTGCCCTAAGCCCAGGCCTATCGGGCCTAATGGGAAACCGCCCATTGGTCATACATAAGTCCTAGTAGTGAGGAGGAATTTTGAAGCAAAACACGAACTGCCTCAAGCTCCATGTCAAAGCCGCCATCTTGAATCCTTTCCACCTACCATAGTTGGCATAATAGGACTTGTCAGAGACGTCAGTGCTAAACTGCTTTATTCAGACATTTATAGGCTGCTTCTCAGTGATTTGGGGTAAGATATTTGTTTCCTCCATTCTTGGGTTGTGAGAAAGCAAAGGAGCGATAAGCTATGGCCGTCTGTTTATGGCTTAGTGATTCCTGCTCACTTCCAGGTCATTCACAAAACCTTTCCCTTTGAAATCCTTCACCAATTATATTATTGACTGTCTAATCATAATGAAGAATAAGGTGATAGACTCATGGAAGTGAGTGTGAGCCACTAAACCATGACTGGTAATTTCCTGGTATTCAATCATATGTACGGGAACAATCATGCTACGTTTTTAATAGTCACCTTTTTACATAGTATTATACTCAATAAATGCTTAATAAAACATTCACTCCACTCCATAACTTCAATTCTAATATCAGGGGGAAAGGAGCAACATCAGTGAATGCGGTTCTGATGCATTCAACGCTTACGAAAAGTCTAAATGAACGTTGTAATGGAATAAATCCATCCGTCATGTCATTTCCAATAGACTGCTTTATATAAAAAGGAAAACATCGATCTAGAACGGCTGTACATCACACGTGAGAGGTCGGCCCCAAATGCTTTCCATCACCTGCATTCCCCGTCTCACAAAGCGCACAAGCTCCCCAGCCAGTCAGCAAAGCTGACAAATGGGAGAGGTTCCCATATGGCATTCCTTAAAGCCTAAGTCATGGACATACTTCATGTAGGGCGTATGGCATGGCTTTCAAAACTTTGAAATGCACAATTATGCAACAATTAAATAAAACAGCCTTGGATTCCACACTGGATATAACAATAACCAACATTTCCCTGAATAACAGCAAATACACCTCTGAAGAAGCAACAGTAATGTACCCTTATCTGATATCGGGGTTCGTCGTTCATAGGATTCCTGGATGCGAATACAGTAGGGCCCCGCTCATACAGCGGGTTCCAGGCCGCCGCCGTAAAGCGGAAATCGCCGTAAAGCGGGGCCCGGCTGTACTGTATTGCACCTTTGAAAACAGAGATGCAGAGCTGTAAACCGACAGTTTCGCTGACAAATGGCATCTGACAAGGAGTTGCGCAGGCGCTAAAACTGTTGTTTAGTGACAGCCGGATACTCAGCTGCTGAGCGTGTCATGCTGAAAATCGCCGGAAAAACGGAACAAGCGCCGAACCTAATGAATATGGGTATACATTGGGAAACGCTGTATGAGCGGAACCCCGTAAAGCGGAGCGCTGTTAAGCGTCACCCTGCTGTATTACAATGGAAATAGGGTACTTGAGAATTCCGTCGTCTTCCCAAATACGAGTACTTCAGCATTAGGCGATATCTTTTTTTTATTTCGACTAACAATTGATATTATTAGACAAGCTTTTGAGAGTTCTCCTCTTCCTCAGGTCGAGCAAAATGGACAATTTCTACTTAATTCCCAACTAAGAGGAAGGTTACCACAGCTCTATGAATACATGGCGAATAACAGTGCGCACATTGAGAATGGACACGGAAGTTAAACACAACCACACACTGTGGATGAGTAGAGCTTTATCTATAGTCTTCTTGACTGAAGAGAGGGGGCAGAAGGTTCTCAGATACAGTGCCGCTCACATCTTCATGGGAACGATGCAGTGGGCACCAACTGTCTTAGCTTGCGAGCTTGTTGGAGCCGAAACCTCCTGACCTATTTTACCAGCACAAGTTACCGTTGTAATATTTCCTGTAGGTGTCATTGCCATTGTCTCTTACACCCCCAATGCATTGTGGGTAATGCGGTCACCTTACAAACATATGATAATAAAAAGTGGTTTCTGAAGAGCGCAGCACAAAAGAACCCTAATTCGGTGATATCACGACCCTAATATTTTACTCAGGGTGCTGGGTTTGCATTCTAACATCTCCTTCATAGTCTGCGGGACCCACAACTCACTTGATTGTACGCCCTTCCTCCAATTACTTTCAGATTCACCCAGTGATAGGCGGCTCAGAGTATCACTACTATATCTGTCATTAACAAGCCAGTGCTACGTCATTTTTGAGGAACAATGGGAATTATTTTGAAAACGTTCTCTCCCTTTATATTTTTACAGGGTGAATTTTGCACGTCGGCTTCTACAACCTGGTGGAACAGCTTTGCCCACAAAGTTTAACAGCTTTAGGATGTCTTGAGATCAGGGGCATTTTTTTTAACGATAGTTTGATCATTGAGTTCACCTTTGGACACACAGTGCATGGAGCAAGACTCAGACAGAGAACAGATGGAGTGTGTTTGCGCTGCGAGCTGTGTGATGGATGAGGTGAGCTGATAAGAAGAGGAAAGAGAAGATTAAACACTGGAGGAATTTTAGACTCCTCCTCAGCTTTGGAATCAATGTTGTTGCTTGTTTTCCGTGTCTTACTTGATGGCATGGTGACAAGGTGGCTTAGGCACAGAAAGGAGATATGGCCCCGCAAGGACCCCTCCCACTTCAGGTGAAAGGGGCAGCTGCCATGTTTATTTATTTATTTTAAAGATTTCTTGAAAGATTGGCTCTGGCAATGAAGAGGTTAATGTGTAACCTCTCCCCCACTTTCCTCTTTTCCTTTATTCTATTTGTTTCATTTACTATGCCAGCGGCCGCTGATCCCACTGCAGGCAGCACTGGCATGGAAGAGGTTAAGGGGGCATTCACATACAGCTTTTTGGCTTTGGACTCTGGTCAACGGTTTCTTGGGGACTGTGCCCGGAGACTGACATTAGCGCACATTTCCTAACACTGGGGTTACAGCGGACTTATTGTAGGGAGAGCATTGTTTTCTACGTAACTTTTTAGGACCAGATTCCCCCTTTGTCTGTACACAAGCACAAACAAAATGGCCGGCCTGCCTGTGTACATATAGTGAGCCATGCAAAGCAGTTACGTTATTTCACTCAATACAATGCAAACTTCTACCAAACTCCCCACTTGAAAGCGGCAATACAAGCACTTTTTTTTTATACATTTATTTCTTTATTTACATCGGATTGAAGCAGGGGGGCTCAGGATCTGAACCCCATTTATTTCCGCACCGGGGACCCCCTGCTTCTGGAGATACCTCCGTAGGGGGCGCCCACTGAACTACAACGGTTCATGTAATGGTGCAGTTTCAAAGCTCCCACGCCCCGCGGGCCAATAGGAAGCGGTGACTTCATCAGGTTCGGCTTCCTTATTGTTCCGCGTGACGCGGGAGCTTTAACCCTTTCCGGTCGAATGTCGGCGTATATCCGACAAAATAGTTTTGTACTTACGGTCCAATGTCGGATCGGGAGGAGGGAGGGGAAGATGTGGAGTGAGGTGCCGTCAGCACATCCCCCGCATTCCCCTTGCACCGCACTGATGCTCCCCCCCCCCTGCGCTGATCCGCCCACCCCCCAAGCCCTGCACCGATCCGCCCACCCCCAAAGCCCTGCGCCGGTCTGTCCACCTCCAAAGGCTTGCGCCGATCCGCCCACCCCCAAAGGCGTGCGCCGATCCGACCCCCCCCCCCCCCAGCCCTGCGCTGATCCGACCACCCCTCCAGCACTGCGCCAATCCAAGCACACTTCCAGCCCTGCGCCAATCCGAGCACCCCTCCCAGCCCTGCGCCGTTCTGCCCACCCCCCCAGCCCTGCACCGATCCGCCCAACCCCCCAGCCCTGCACCAATCCGCCCCCCCCCCCCCAAGCCCTGCACCGATCCGGCTACCCCCCCCCCAGCCCTGCACCGATCCGCCCACCCCCCCCAGCCCTGCACCTATCCACCCACCCCCCCCCCAGGCCATCACCGATCCACCCACCCCCCCCCCCAGCCCTGCACCGATCCGGCTACCCCCCCCCCCAGCCCTGCACCGATCCGCCCACCCCCCCCAGCCCTGCACCTATCCACCCACCCCCCCCCCAGGCCATCACCGATCCACCCACCCACCCCCCCAGCCCTGCACCGATCCACCCACCCCCCCAGCCCTGCACCGATCCGCCCACACCCCCCCCCCCCCCCAGCCCTGCACCGATTCGCCCCCCCCCCCAGCCCTGCACCGATTCGCCCACCCCCCCCCCAGCCCTGCACCGATTCGCCCACCCCCCCCCCAGCCCTGCACCGATTCGCCCACCCCCCCCCCCAGCCCTGCACCGATTCGCCCACCCCCCCCGCCCCAGCCCTGCACCGATTCGCCCACCCCCCCCCAGCCCTGCACCGATTCGCCCACCCCCCCCCCCAGCCCTGCACCGATTCGCCCACCCCCCCCCCCAGCCCTGCACCGATTCGCCCACCCCCCCCCAGCCCTGCACCGATCCGCCCACCCCCTCCCAGCCCTGCACCGATCCGCCCACCCCCCCCCCCAGCCCTGCACCGATCCGCCCACCCCCCCCCAGCCCTGCACCGATCCGCCCACCCCCCCCAGCCCTGCACCGATCCGCCCACCCCCCCAGCCCTGCACCGATCCGCCCACCCCCCCAGCCCTGCACCGATCCGCCCACCCCCCCAGCCCTGCACCGATCCGCCCATCCCCACCCCCCAGCCCTGCACCGATCCGCCCACCCCCCAGCCCTGCACCGATCCGCCCACCCCACCCCCACCCCCCAGCCCTGCACCGATCCGCCCACCCCCACCCCCACCCCCCAGCCCTGCACCGATTCGCCCACCCCCCCCCCCCCCAGCCCTGCACCGATTCGCCCACCCCCCCCCCCAGCCCTGCACCGATTCGCCCCCCCCCCCCCAGCCCTGCACCGATTCGCCCACCCCCCCCAGCCCTGCACCGATTCGCCCCCCCCCCCCCAGCCCTGCACCGATTCGCCCACCCCCCCCCCAGCCCTGCACCGATCCGCCCACCCCTACCCCCCAGCCCTGCACCGATCCGCCCACCCCCCCCCCAGCCCTGCACCGATCCGCCCACCCCCCCCCCCAGCCTTGCACCGATCCGCCCACCACCCCCCCAGCCCTGCACCGATCCGCCCACCCCCCCCAGCCCTGCACCGATCCGCCCACCCCCCCCCCATCCCTGCACCGATCCGCCCACCCCCCCCAGCCCTGCACCGATCCGCCCACCACCCCCCCAGCCCTGCACCGATCCGCCCACCCCCCCAGCCCTGCACCGATCCGCCCACCCCACCAGCCCTGCACCGATCCGCCCATCCCCACCCCCCAGCCCTGCACCGATCCGCCCACCCCCCAGCCCTGCACCGATCCGCCCACCCCCACCCCCCAGCCCTGCACCGATCCGCCCACCCCCACCCCCCAGCCCTGCACCGATCTGCCCACCCCCACCCCCCAGCCCTGCACCGATCCGCCCACCCCCACCCCCCAGCCCTGCACCGATCCGCCCACCCCCAGCCCTGCACCGATCCGCCCACCCCCACCCCCCAGCCCTGCACCGATCCGCCCACCCCCACCCCCCAGCACTGCACCGATCTGCCCATCCCCACCCCCCAGCCCTGCACCGATCCGCCCACCCCCACCCCCCAGCCCTGCACCGATCCCCCACCCCCCAGCCCTGCACCAATCCACCCATCCCCACCCCCCAGCCCTGCACCGATCCGACCACCCCCCCTCCACCAGCCCTGCACCGATCCGCCCACCCCCCAGCCCTGCACCGATCCACCCACCCCCACCCCCCAGCCCTGCACCGATCCGCCCACCCCCCAGCCCTGCACCGATCCACCCACCCCCACCCCCCAGCCCTGCACCGATCCGCCCCCACCCCCCAGCCCTGCACCGATACGCCCACCCCCACCCCCCAGCACTGCACCGATCTGCCCATCCCCACCCCCCAGCCCTGCACCGATCCGCCCACCCCCACCCCCCAGCCCTGCACCGATCCCCCACCCCCCAGCCCTGCACCGATCCGCCCATCCCCACCCCCCAGCCCTGCACCGATCCACTCACCCCCCCCCCCCACAGCCCTGCACCAATCCACCCATCCCCACCCCCCAGCCCTGCACCGATCCGACCACCCCCCTCCACCAGCCCTGCACCGATCCGCCCACCCCCCAGCCCTGCACCGATCCACCCACCCCCACCCCCCAGCCCTGCACCGATCCGCCCACCCCCCAGCCCTGCACCGATCCACCCACCCCCACCCCCCAGCCCTGCACCGATCCGCCCCCACCCCCCAGCCCTGCACCGATACGCCCACCCCCACCCCCCAGCACTGCACCGATCTGCCCATCCCCACCCCCCAGCCCTGCACCGATCCGCCCACCCCCACCCCCCAGCCCTGCACCGATCCCCCACCCCCCAGCCCTGCACCGATCCGCCCATCCCCACCCCCCAGCCCTGCACCGATCCACTCACCCCCCCCCCCCCCACAGCCCTGCACCAATCCACCCATCCCCACCCCCCAGCCCTGCACCGATCCACTCACCCCCCCCCCCCCACAGCCCTGCACCGATCCGACCACCCCCCTCCACCAGCCCTGCACCGATCCGCCCACCCCCACCCCCCAGCCCTGCACCGATCCGCCCACCCCCAGCCCTGCACCGATCCGCCCACCCCCAGCCCTGCACCGATCCGCCCACCCCCACCCCCCAGCCCTGCACCGATTCGCCCACCCCCCCCCCCCCCAGCCCTGCACCGATTCGCCCACCCCCCCCCCCCAGCCCTGCACCGATTCGCCCACCCCCCCCAGCCCTGCACCGATTCGCCCACCCCCCCAGCCCTGCACCGATTCGCCCACCCCCCCCCCCCCCAGCCCTGCACCGATTCGCCCACCCCCCCCCCCCAGCCCTGCACCGATCCGCCCACCCCTACCCCCCAGCCCTGCACCGATCCGCCCACCCCCCCCCCAGCCCTGCACCGATCCGCCCACCCCCCCCCCCCAGCCTTGCACCGATCCGCCCACCACCCCCCCAGCCCTGCACCGATCCGCCCACCCCCCCCCAGCCCTGCACCGATCCGCCCACCCCCCCCAGCCCTGCACCGATCCGCCCACCCCCCCCAGCCCTGCACCGATCCGCCCACCACCCCCCCAGCCCTGCACCGATCCGCCCACCCCCCAGCCCTGCACCGATCCGCCCACCCCCCCAGCCCTGCACCGATCCGCCCACCCCACCAGCCCTGCACCGATCCGCCCATCCCCACCCCCCAGCCCTGCACCGATCCGCCCACCCCCCAGCCCTGCACCGATCCGCCCACCCCCACCCCCCAGCCCTGCACCGATCCGCCCACCCCCACCCCCCAGCCCTGCACCGATCCGCCCACCCCCACCCCCCAGCCCTGCACCGATCTGCCCACCCCCACCCCCAGCCCTGCACCGATCCGCCCACCCCCAGCCCTGCACCGATCCGCCCACCCCCACCCCCCAACCCTCCACCGATCCGCCCACCCCCACCCCCCAGCTCTGCACCGATCCGCCCCCACCCCCCAGCCCTGCACCGATCCGCCCACCCCCACCCCCCAGCACTGCACCGATCCGCCCACCCCCACCCCCCAGCACTGCACCGATCTGCCCATCCCCACCCCCCAGCCCTGCACCGATCCGCCCACCCCCACCCCCCAGCCCTGCACCGATCCCCCACCCCCCAGCCCTGCACCAATCCACCCATCCCCACCCCCCAGCCCTGCACCGATCCACTCACCCCCCCCCCCCCCACAGCCCTGCACCGATCCGACCACCCCCCTCCACCAGCCCTGCACCGATCCGCCCACCCCACCCCCCAGCCCTGCACCGATCCGCCCACCCCCACCCCCCAGCCCTGCACCGATCCGCCCACCCCCCAGCCCCGCACCGATCCACCCACCCCCACCCCCCAGCCCTGCACCGATCCGCCCCCACCCCCCAGCCCTGCACCGATCCGCCCACCCCCACCCCCCAGCCCTGCACCGATCCGCCTACCCCTACCCCCCAGCCCTGCACCGATCCGCCTACCCCTACCCCCCAGCCCTGCACCGATCCGCCCACCCCTACCCCCCAGCCCTGCACCGATCCGCCCACCCCCACCCCCCAGCCCTGCACCGATCCGCCCACCCCCACCCCCCAGCCCTGCACCGATCCGCCCACCCCCACCCCCAAGCCCTGCACCGATCCGCCCACCCCTACCCCCCAGCCCTGCACCGATCCGCCCACCCCCACCCCCCAGCCCTGCACCGATCCACCCACCCCCCAGCCCTGCACCGATCCGCCCACCCCTACCCCCCAGCCCTGCACCGATCCGCCCATCCCCACCCCCCAGCCCTGCACGGATCCGCCCACCCCCCAGCCCTGCACCGAAACTGCACCGATCCACCCACCCCCACCCCTGCACCAATCCACCCACCCCCACCCCTGCACCGATCCACCCACCCCCAGCCCTGCACCGATACGCCCACCCCCACCCCCCAGCCCTGCACCGATCCACTCACCCCCACCACCCAGCCCTGCACCGATCCGCCCACCCCCACCCCCCAGCCCTGCACCGATCCACCCACCCCCACCCCCCAGCCCTGCACCGATCCGCCCACCCCCACCCCCCAGCCCTGCACCGATCCCCCACCCCCCAGCCCTGCACCAATCCGCCCATCCCCACCCCCCAGCCCTGCACTGATCCACTCACCCACCCCCCAGCCCTGCACCGATCCACTCACCCCCCCCCCCACAGCCCTGCACCGATCCGACCACCCCCCTCCACCAGCCCTGCACCGATTACCCAGCCCTGCACCGATCGTCGCTAGCAGCCCTGCACCGATCCCCGCAGGCAGCCCCACGATGACTCCCAGCAGCTGACACCGGAGATAGGGGGGTAGGGAGGGGTGTGTGTGCAGTGACTGTGTGTGTGCAGTGAGTGCATGTGTGCTTGTGTGCTGTGAGTAGTGAGTGTGTGCTGTGAGTAGTGAGTGTGTGCAGTGAGTAGTGAGGAGTGAGTGCGTGCGTGCGTGTGTGCAGTGAGAAGTGCATGTGTGCGTGTGTGCAGTGAGTAGTGCGTGTGTGCAGTGCGTGTGTGCAGTGAGTAGTGAGTGCGTACGTGTGTGCAGTGAGGAGTGAGTGCGTGTGTGCAGTGAGTGTGTGTGTGCTGTGAGAAGTAAGCGTGTGTGCAGTGAGTGCGTGCGTGTGTGCAGTGAGTGCGTGCGTGTGTGCAGTGAGTGTGTGTGTGTGCTGTGAGTAGTGAGTGTGTGCAGTGAGTGCGTGCATGCAGTGCATGTGTGTGCAGTGAGTAGTGAGTGAGTGCATACATGTGTGCAGTGAGTAGTGTGTGCGTGTGTGCAGTGAGTGCATGCGTGTGTGCAGTGAGTGTGTGCGTGTGTGCAGTGAGTACGTGCGTGTGTGCAGTGAGTGTGTGCATGTGTGCAGTGAGTAGTGAGTGTGTGCAGTGAGTAGTGAGTGTGTGTGTGTGCAGTGTGTAGTGCAGTGTGTGCAGTGAGTGCATGTGTGTGTGCAGTAAGTGTGCATGTGGGCTGTGAGTAGTGAGTGTGTGCAGTGAGCGCGTGCGTGCAGTGAGTGTGTGCATGCGTGTAGTAAGTGCATGCGTGTGTGCAGTGAGTGTGTGTCTCAGGGAGTAGTGAGTGCGTGCGTGTGTGCAGTGAGTGCGTGCGTGTGTGCAGTGAGTGTGCGTGTGTGTGCAGTGAGTGTGTGCGTGTGTGCAGTGAGTGTGTCAGTGTGTGCAATGAGTAGTGAGTGCGTGCGTGTGCAGTGAGTAGTGAGTGTGTGCAGTGAGTAGTGAGTGCGTGCATTTGCAGTGAGTAGTGAGTGAGTGCGTGCATGTGTGCAGTGAGTAGTGAGTGAGTGTGTGCGTGTGTGCTGTGAGTAGTGAGTGTGTGCTGTGAGTAGTGAGTGTGTGCTGTCAGTAGTGAGTGTGTTAGGGGAGTAGTGAGTGTGTGCTGTGAGTAGTGAGTGTGTGCTGTGAGTTTGCGTGCAAAAAAAAAAAAAGCTGTTTGTGGTTTTTTTCCCCGAAAATTAAATTAGACCTACTGGCGCACTTTGCCAAGATACCGTCACCCCCATCTCGGGAAGCAGGGGGTCCCCAGAGCAAAAATTAGTGGGGTTCAGCTCTGGAGACCCCCATGCATCATTCCAGTGCCAAAATAAAAAAAGAAGCACTTGTATTGTTCCTTTCTGTTCCTGCCTGTAACATTCCTGTGTGCTGCGTACTGTAATTGTGAAGCACTTTGAGTCCCATTGAGAGAGAAAGTGCTATATAAAATAAAGTTATTACTATTTAAGTCCAGGCTACTCAATTGTTTTTTTGTTTGTTATATAACCTAAACTGGGGGTGTACCCAAGAACCGATTTGCAGCCCCCCAAACTCCGGACATGCCGGGGTTCCCAATATATTTGGGGGTTTAAGCTGCCAGGGTCAGCCTCACTCCAGCGGCCAATAAAAAGCTGCCACGTCATAGTGAGATAACATCACGGATTTCTTTGGGTGAGCCAACAAGTGTTGTTTGTAGTTGTGTGTGTCACACAATTATCTACAGATCTCTCTGGAATCGGCACCCCTAGAGGTTAGGGGACAAAGGGTGGGTGCGGGTGTTGTTGGGGGGTCACAAATATTTGCAGACCATATAAACTTCTTGTTCAAATCACGTAAACTAGGCTTTCTTTTAAATAAACGTAAACCTGCGTTTCTTCAAGTTTCTATAAGTTATGGTGGGTAAAAAAGTGAAGAGTAAAAAAGAAGCCAGTATAACCAGCCTGGCACTGATGAGACCAAAAAGGTCGAAACTGCTGTCTGTGAGTGGGGTTACTGGCTCTGCACTTCTGTAAGCCAGGCGGTGCGGAAAAGCTGTGTAATACGGCAGGCATAAGTTACAAGGGTCCATGTTAAAATGGATGAGAAGTAAAGAGTGACACTGTGTTCTCATTTGCATATCATTACCCAGAATCCCTGGCAGCAGCGGAAGCACTGTACGCTAAGAGATAATGGGGAAAGGCAGGGTTACAGACCAGTCTGAGACGTGAATGTGCTCACAAGTGATATTTGTATTTACAGTATTGAACTTTCTATAAATCTGGCAGCTTGACATGCATGTGGGTGCAACTTTACGTGCAGTTTAGCAGAAAACAAGCTAACATAGACTAACCCCATTCGCTGCCAGCCTGCGCCATGCCTTGGTGGCTCTCTCCAAGCAAAGTGGCCACACTCAAAAACACTCTCTATAAAAAGAAATATTCACCCTGTTGCAAAACTCTGAAGCCAAGTAAGGGATCTGTGCATCGCCAGTCACAAAGGGCTGTGCTGCTGCAAACCTGAGGCAAACAGTGTCCGTCTCAAGCTGCGTCTCTAAGGCCCAATGTATGAAGGAGCTGAGTGCTACCGCTCGTGTCCGTCAGGGATCTGGCTATACAGCCAGGGAAGAATTACTGGGCATAATATTACAATGGGATGCAAATACATTTACGCCTCTGACAGCATTTTTGTCATTCTTTGCACCGATGTGCAAAGCCTGGCGTGGCTTTATCTCTGCACCGAAGATATAGGTGCCAAGTAAAGACAAGCGATTAGCAACGTTCTTACATTTCCCTCAGGCACATAGACAAACAGGATATTCTTGCACTGTGTTTTTTTTTTTTAAATATATTTATTATAACATTTATTTTACCCAGGATTGAAGCAGGGGGTCTCCAGAGTGACCCCCCGTTAATTTCAGCTCCGGGGACCCCCTGCTTCCGGAGATACTTACCTCCGTAGTAGGTGCCAGTAGACGCTCCGGCTGAGGTTTTAAAGTTTAAAGCTCCTGCATCACGCGAGCCAATAGGAAGCCGCACCTGATGACATCACAGCTTCCTATTGGCCTGCAGGGCGCGGGAGCTTTAAAACGTGGCATTATGTGGCACCCCCTACGGCGGTATGTATCTCCGGAAGCAGGGGGTCCCCGGAGCTGAAATTAACGGGGTCCAGCTCCGGAGACCCCCTGCTTCAATCCTGGGTAATTTTTTTTTAGAAATAAAGGTAAAAAAAAAACCTGCGCAAATAGCTCCATTAAAGCACTAATCCCCCAGACCCCAGAAGCCGATGTGCGTTTAACTCATAACACGTGAGTGTTTTTTTCCAAAAGACAAGTCCTGTTTTTTTTTCTATAATAATTTGCCCCCCCCTCCTACCCCCACGGTTAAAGAATCTCTCGCTTCTGTGGTTACCATGGTAACTTTTACACTGCACGGGGCACTGGGGAGAGCTCCCTTTTAACATTCCGAACACTTTATATTTCAAGCGCTTATATCTCCTGACCAGAGCATCGGACATAAAAAAAACAGCGTTGGAAAGGATGGAAGGCGATCTCTTAACATAAGTAAAGAAATTAAATGCAAAGCAAAATGGCGATCAGCCCGGGCTGCTGCTTTATGGGTCAGCTTGCTGCATAACCCTGTATGTGTGAGGATAAAATGACATGCCCGTTACTTTACTCTCAGGCATGGATTCATTTATTCCATTTTCAGCTTTGTTTATAAAAGCTAACTTTTTTTTTAAAACTTTTTGTTTTAAAGAGACGATTTCAAACTTCTTTTAAAAAAGTTGATAATCCAGCTACGGATTTGTGGTGCTTTGTATAAACACCTATAATTTACCATCTGGAAGCGGTCTGCCACCATTTTTGTCTATTCCTACTTGCAGTCACGTCAGCACTCTTCCGCCGGAAGATTTCTGCTCCCTTAAGGCCCGTTGTATAGTGCCGGGCGTGTGCTACGCCGTGCGCGGAATTTTAGTTGGCTGACGTAAATTAGCCTTTCTATAATGGCGCCGCGCATGCGCACGGCAGGGGACAGGGCAGCTGCTACCCTGACAACCACAATTAACTTTAAACAGTTTGTTTCGAACGTCCGCCCGCACGTAAGCACGCCCTCCCTCCGAAGCCAGCACCCTGAACGAGGCCTTAGTCACAACATATGGAGTGTGATGGAGCGAGTTCAATGCCATCTCACTGATAGAGCCTTCCCATTAACCCATTGACGTTGCAGCCACGTCATGGGAGTCTGGCACGTCAGAATGGCTAAGTCATGGGCTTTCTGCTCATTTTCTAGGGTGGGATTCCACCGCTACCGTTCTCATCATCAGTGATGTTGCAATAGCGTGAACCGATGTGCTGAAGGGTCGGCTGTGGCACTCAAAGGGTTACAATGGGATGTATTTATTTTTGGGGGGTCCAGACCCCCAAATATCACCGATTGTGTCCTTGGCGGATGGTCTCTGTGGTGGCATCTACTTTGACCAGGCGTACCTCAGAAGGGAAGTCTCAAAGTATGGTTTCACTTACCAGATTTGACCCAGGACAGGCTTGAGTCTCTAAAACAGAAATTCCCCAGTAGGTCAGGACTGTAACAACCCCCTCACCTGCCCTCCCCCCACCCCCCGCCCCTCCACCGATGTCCAGCAAAGAAATGCTTTACACGGACATCTCCCCAAATTAGCAAACAACTGGTGGATTTCCCAAATAAAACGTGTACTCGGGAGAAAGGGCAGAAAGTATGGGCAAATGAAGGCCAACACAATCTTGGTTCAACCTTGTAAGACTGTATATTAAGAACCGGATAAGGACGAATCATTATTTTTACGTTTGAAACAAACAGAAGTATACAAAGGAGAGATAATTGTTTATTTTTCCTCGGGGCTTTGCTGAGCCTTTGCATCAATACACACAGCTACCAGTTATCTTTTTCACAGATGCAAACGCCATTGTTCTCTGCCTCTGTGTACTCAAGGCAAGCACTGATAGGCCTAAATCCTAAACCCTCTGATAACCAAGAAGGGGGTATTGTCCCTGGGCCACTTCATCAGGATTATAATTACAGGCCCTTAAACGGAGGCTGGCCACAGGAAAAGGGGCTTTATGGCTATTCTTGCATTTCAAAGGCAGCTTCTAGCTGTAACAACACCACAGTACAAGGTGTAAATCAGTTTTCGAACACAGCGCTGCATTTAATGCGCAGTGCTTTACAGCTCTCGCATAACATTCATCTTCCTTAGCTACAGAGGTGTATAATTGATCTAAAGAGAAGCAAGAATAATGAAGTGGAGAATGGCACACATTGTTTAACGGCCGAACAGCTTGGTATTCCCTCACATGTAACAAAATACTCAGAGGGGCCTAATTTTTCAGACTGACACCAGCTTCTTGATCCTATTTAGGAACAGAATAGATTTTTGGGGACTGTGAAATAAATAGTAGATAACACATTCTTTTTTTTCCCCTTCTCAATGTTTGTCTGACCTAGTGCTGTGGAAAGTATACAATGAGAACCATTTATCATGAGACTGATGTTTGCGTCTTGATGCACAGCAAAAAAAAAAAGGTTAGTTTTTTTTTTAACGCTCTAAGGTAAATCAATGCAATCATGTCAAGTGTAACTCATTTTTACCATGAGTCGTCTCATAGACAAGCAAACAAACTTTTTTCTTGTTGAAATGCCATTAGGGCCAGAAACCCCAAGATCTCACTGAATTTAGCCTTCAAAGGTTGACCTCAAACCTGGTAGGAAAAAAAAGAAGAAAGTAGCATTTGATACATCGCACGACAAATAAAAATACCACTTGTGGTGCCTTTGCATGTCTGAGACAGGTCTGCAACCCTGTCTTTCCCCATTATCGCTTAGCAAACAGTGTTTCAGCTGCAGCTAGGGATTCTGGGTAATGAGCACTCACGGTGAATAACTCTCTACCTGTATGAGGCATGCAAATGGTGGAGCGTTTCTGTCACTGTATTTTACTCACCATAACTTTATCAATGTCTAGCTATACATCGCACAAAAATACTTTAAACACTTAAGAGCATATTTACCGAACACTGCTAAACTGTAACTAGGGTGACCAGACGTCACAGGTTTTTTGATGTTTGTCCCATTGTCTCAATATTTTTGCAAACGTCCCGTTTTTTTTAGTAAACCCCTAGGCCGCGCATACGGGATCGGAAAATCTTGATTTACCAGCTAACCATCGGCTGCCTTGAGGCAATTTGCCACAATAGCAGAGAACAGCAGACGCTGGCCACACGTGCGACATTGGAAAAATATGGTCCCCTTAACTGTCAAGCAACTTTCAGACTACTTAAGTGAATGGGCAGCGAGGTGCTTTACCTAGGGAAATGCGGCTCTAAGGGCAAGATGCCCTAAGCTCTGCTAAATCTGGGCAAATAACGGCAGGTTACCTAAATATGTATCGAATGTTACTTTCCCCCGAGTTTCACAGGTATTCCCTAAGATAATTATATGAAAAACAACAGCTGACGGGGAACTCACTAGCCCAGGGCTAACGTTAGGTTAATTTAGCACTCTGTACCGCCAAATAACTTGACGTGAATTCTCTCTCACAGGCGAGGGGGGGGAGAGAGCTAATTTCATATAGTCCCAAGTGAAAGCTCCCTTCAAACAACACGTGGAGAGATACCTGTGCTCAAAAAGGAGATGCCTGGGACATATGCTAATTGGAGTCATAAAAAAATACTTTGCATATCCTATCAGTATATTTCCCAGGTGCCTTTTTGTGCATAAGTTTTTCTCCATGGGTTGTATCAAGGTGGGTTTACGGGGATATATATAGCGCTTGGGACTTATACCTAAAATAGGTTCCCCTCCCACTCTCCTCTCTCAACATCAGGTTCAATCCTTGGGCTAACCTGAATGGCTTGCAGTGCATATTCGATGTTAGGGGTCTTATCTTTAGCATTAAACAGATGGAAACAAACTAACCATACGTTATTTAAGGAGTAGCACGGGGTTAACATTAGGTTATTTGCTTTAGTGGACTTCCGATTAACCTAACATTAATTAAGGTTAACGGTATGGTCAGCGGTAGATTTGAAAATCCGCCAGCCCGAGGTACATAGCTGCTGCGGCTGCCTCCTTAAAAGCCGCCCACCCCCACACCCCTCCTCTTTAGGAACCTCATCGTCAAATGATGCCGCGGACGTCACCAATGTGGCGTCGCGTTGCCATGGAAACACGACGTAATGACGTCATTTGATGCGGCGACGTCGCGTTGCCATGGCAATCAGACGCTGTGTGACTTCCCGTTGGTGACGGTTCAGAAGGAGGGCGGCAGGTAAGGAGGTAACCACCACAGCTAAGTGACTTCCCATTAGGCCCGAGAAAGTAAATGGGGGCGGACATTTTTGCCACCCCATAATTTTGCCGGCCCGGGCCTAACGGGAAATCCGCCACTCGGTACGGTAAAAACGGGGCTACAGTAAGTGTATCTGGGCCTAAATGTGTCTCTAACTCCTCCTGCTGACCCTGCCCACACGTGAGATCTCTGACACAGGAGAAGGAGAACCAACACAAAGATGCTTCATGCATTCACATTAACAGCTCCATATTCAAATTGCATCAATCAATTTACCAGCGCAAGAATTCTTTTTAAACTTGGTAAAAGAAGAACCTGACGATTCCCTTCCACAGAGAGTTTAACATCAGAGCGCGGCCCCGATAGTGAACATGAAATGTTAAAGAGAGCTAATCCCCCTTAAATGGAGCGTCCATCCTAGGAGCAGGGTACCAGAGGGTACTCATGGCAGCGGCCCGCAGACGCATTACATGTCACTGCCATTTGTATTGGTGCTTTTTTTAAATTATTTTTAATCATACACCTATAAGGAGTTTTAAATCGTTCGTTCTAAACATGTTGAGCGGAGACTGGGGAGGGGTTTGATTTCCTTTTGAAGCTCCTTTTTGTCTGATGTTACTGTGTGTTGATCAAGAATTTGCTCAGGCAAACCCCCCAGTCTCTTACTTATTTAACCCTCCTTACCTGGCTCCGAAGGATGTCACATCCGCTTGACTATATACATTGGCAGTGCTCAGTCTCTCATACCTGTTCAGGGTGCTGGGTAGGTGCAGGAAGGTTGTGAATACGCATGCAGGAAAAGGATGGGTGACAGAAACTTGTGTAAAACATAAAAGTTTTTATTTGACATTTGTCTATAATGCTCCACAGATATGGCCGTGCATCACATGTAACAGAAAACATGTGGCAAAACATATTACTCAAGACTTCATCTCCTGGTAGTTCTTATTCCTACACTGGAGAAGTACTCCTGCTAGGAAGGGTTAAATTGTCAGTCTCTTGCATAGTCAGTAATGCCCCATACCGAATGGGCTTTCAGTTATACACGCCAGGCGCCTGAATTAGTTACCTGGGACTATGTACTGCAAACTGCTTCCATACCTGTGAGATCAGGATTGTACTAGGGATCTTTCAGTTGGGTCATGTAAGGACGCCGCGTCTCCTACCTCCAGCGGCGTCCCGCTCCTCAGCTCTGGCGCTTGCTCCCCCGCCGCTGGGGCGCCCAGCATCCGCCCTCGCGTCGCCCCCTCTCTCCCTCCTGTCGGACCTGCGCGTCGCCGGGGCAGACCCCGGCGCACGCCGACGCCTGCGGCTTACCTCCCCGGAGTGCTTCCGCTTCCTCCGCCTCCACGGATGTCACACGCGCGCGCTCGCAAGTATGGCCATCTCCACTGCCGCCAATGATCTTCTTTCTCTCACACCTGTCCTGCATCCAGCCTCAGCCTATCAGCGCTCTGCCTACGTCTGACCTCACTGCTGGTAGTTCCCATTGGTCCCTCTCGGTATATAGTGCTACCAGCCCAGAGCTGATTGCTGAGCATAGTCAGTCTTTGGTTGTGCTTGCTACAAGCTACTTCACAGTCTGTTCCTGTCTCCTTGTTATAGATCCTGCTCTGTATCCGGATTCCGGACTTCTGGCACCCTAGAACCCTGGCTCACTTATCGGACTTCTACCTTCTCCTCGCCTCGACCTCTGGCATTGGACTGCGACTATTCCTGACCTCTCCAACCCTGATCCCGGCAAGTATCTCTACGATCCGACACTCTCCTACCCCGACCCAGGCTATCCACAACTACTCTGCTTACCGGAACCCGGTCACGCGGTAGTAGGGCGGTGGTTTACCTGCATCCACACCTCATCCTCGCGGTCCAGTCCGGTTTGTGGTGAGCACTCCTACACTCCCGTGACAGGTCAGTCCAGACATATTCCTGAGGTACTATGCCGAGAACTCCTATCAAGAGCAGGCCTCCTCTTTTTCAATTGTGAGAACAAATTTTGGACCCTTACTACAGGCGCTTACTTAATGGGCACGTTTCTAATGGAAAACAACAAACGGTGACCGGACACGTCTTAATACACTTAGCTATACACACAAACCTGTTAACAGGACTCACAGTGAGGACCCCATTCAGAACACCTGAGGAACCTGTTTCTAGAACATTGTGTGGAGTTATATATACCTGGCTATCTCCCTATGGTCACATTGCGAGTCACATGACCGACAAGGCAGTGGCAATATTTTCTGCACAGTTATCCTATGTCACATGGTGGGGAGGGGAGTAACCTGAGGGATCCCAGAGGTAACCCATTAAGGCTGGTAACCCCTTTACTAAAATAGCAGTCCCCAAAGGGGGGTGCTGCACTTACCTTTACTGGCACTCTGATAAGGACAATGTGGAATAAGGCAAGGGAAAACACTTCATTGATAAGTTCTACCGGATGAGCAACCCCCCCACCCCCGAAAAAATGGAGCCTAATTTCCAAAGTAACAAAATACTTGCTTTGAGAATGGTTACATTTGTTTAATGATGGCAATTAGAGAGAAACACATGTTTTTGTTAGCTAAAGGGAATTGCACCGTTAAACTTTAACCTTCAAGCTACAGCATAGGGTATGTAATATTATCCTTCTGGCAATGAAATAGGTGTTCGGTTCCAAGATTCTTCAAAGGTTCAGGGGAGCGCCAATGTTCACGTCATCATTATGTAAGAGAACAATAAAAGCAACATGGTATGGTACAGTTTCAACCTGGTGTAGTTATCTTAGAAGTGAAAAATATCCACTCACACTTTTCTCCTTATCAATAAGGCAGTACAGAGATACTCCTCTCTCTGACAGAGCAATGAATCAGGACATCCACAGAGGCAGACCCCTCTCTCTCTCTCCTCCTCTCCGTCGTAATAGATACACCCAAGGAATAACAAGAGAATCTAATTGCGCAATACGTTTCAAAATGTATTGAGAATCACAACAGGTAAAGCATATAGATATGCACTCACATGGAATATAAAAACGCAGTCATGGTACGAAATCCCGATTGGAATATGGGCAATTCACTGGTACACGCCACTCCACTCCACGTCTCAACTCCTATCGGCGTCACTTCCGGCTACGTATGGTTGAGGGCGGAAAGGCTGTGCTGGAGGATCTCCGGTTGCCAGGACTTCGCGTCACACACTTGCACTGACTGAACACTGGACACTGATTCAACGCTTTTCGTCGGCACGACTTCTTCAGGAATTCAGGATTCTTCAGGATTCCTGAAGAAGTCGTACCGACGAAAAGCGTTGAATCAGTGTGCAGTGTTCAGTCAGTGCAAGTTTTTGAAACGTATTGAAACGTATTGCGCAATTAGATTCTCTTGTTATTCCTTGGGTGTATCTATTACGACGGAGAGGAGGAGAGAGAGAGAGGGGTCTGCCTCTGTGGATGTCCTGATTCATTGCTCTGTCAGAGAGAGGAGTATCTCTGTACTGCCTTATTGATAAGGAGAAAAGTGTGAGTGGATATTTTTCACTTCTAAGATAACTACACCAGGTTGAAACTGTACCATACCATGCTGCTTTTATTGTTCTCTTAAATAATGATGACGTGAACATTGGCGCTCCCCTGAACCTTTGAAGAATCTTGGAACCGGACTAAAAGAACAGTCTAAACAAGGGTTTTGAGTTGCTTTTCAATTAGCACTTTCACACTGGGTGGTGGAATTGATTGTGTCACTATATTTACTAATTGATCACTGTTCACATGAATTATTCCCCTTAATATATTTATTTATTATATATATTTTATATTATATTGCTTTATTTTTATTAGGACACTGTTCACAAGTTAGCGCCGTTACAATCTATTTCCTATAACTAATGAAATAGGTGACCTGGTTAAGGGTGTCAGGGTGTTAAGGGCTGAAAGAGCGGCTCAGTGAGTCAAGACACGGACTCTGTAAACAAATCCCGGTGTCAGCTCCTTGTGACCTTGTGCGAGTCACTTTATCTCCCTGTGCCTCAGGCAACAAAAATATAGATTGTAAGCTCTACAGGGCAGGGGCCTGTGTCTGTAACATTCCTACGTGCTGCGTACAGTGCTACAGTGTACTGTAATTGTGACGCACTCTGAGTCCCATTGGGAGAAAAGCGCGATATGAAATAAAGTTATTATTTCCTGCAAAGTCCACACTTAGGTAAAGTCAGATAGGGCTGTATTCACAATATAACCGCATCATTCAATTTTACTTCTTTTGTTCTCGTTGCAGAGCAGGCCCTGAGCTTCAATCTGCTCATTTGCTTAACCCTGAAGAAGGATACATTGAGATCTCCTGCCCTCTTCCCAAGTCTTGTTTACTCCTGTTCCTTCCCAATCAACTGACACAATCAGCAGAGCAATCAATATGGGAGCCTGTGTTAAACTGAACTAGTTCTTCTAAATAAATCCATTGTAAAGGACAGATGGGAGGCGCAGATTGTATGAAGCAGATCAGTGTGACCAGCCCAGCTCAGCTGGCTGTGATCGCACGAGTCAGCAAAGCAGGGATTTCTTCGCATGGTGCAGTAAGAAATACATCAGTATGAGTCAAAACCCTAAATGCAATATATTATAATAATAAATAGTGGTTTCTTGTATAACTAACAGTGGACGCAGTGCTGTACATATGATATTTGCAGGCCCGGCTCCCTGCCCCGTGGAGCTTACAGTCTATGTTTTTGGTGCCTGAGGCACAGGGAGATAAAGTGACCTGCCCAAGGTCACAAGGAGCCGACAAACTCAGCGTTGTTGTTTTCACAGTCAGCGCTTTTAGTCACTGAGCCGGTCCCTCCGCCAGTGCCGGGCCGAGACACTTCCGTGCCCGGGGGAGGCTAACAATGTGTCGCCCCTCCTCCTGCAGCGTCATGTGGCGATGTGCTGCCACGACACTTTGATGCCACATGACGTCCTGCTGTCATGGAAATGCGCCGCCACGGGACGGCAGGCAGGGCCGCCAACAGGGCTGGTGTCCCGGGCCCGCTGGCTGTGGGGGCCCGGCCGGCGCTGCAAATTTCCCCCGACCTTTGGCCAGGCCCTGCTGCCGGTCGCGGCCGGGCCCCGGCTCTCAGCTGCCTCAGGTAGGGTTGCCAGTGTGGCTGCGGGGCACCCGGTGGCAGGTCTCTCTGAAATCAGTGCTGGAAGTCAGCTGGGCTAAGCTTCCGGCGCGCGTCAGCATACGGCCCAGACACCTCGTGGGACAGACAGTGAGGGAGGACTGGGGCCGCCGACCTACCGCCCCTCCCCCTCCTGCAGCAACGCCCCCCCCCCCCCATAGCAACGGTACCCCTGTCGCAGCCACCGGCCCTCCCGCAGCAACGGCAGCCACCGACCTCCCCCGCAGCTATGGCCCCCCCCTTCGCAGCCACCGGCCCACCCATAGCAACGGCAGCCACTGCCCCCCCCCCGTAGCAGCCACCGGCCCCCCGCAGCAACGGCCCCCTCAGTTAGGTAGTTAGGGGAGGGTAGGGTGACCATAATTTTACTTACTTTTACAAATGTTGCGCATGCGTGAACAACGAGCGCCCACTGCGCATGCACAAACAACGAGAGCCCATCACGCATGCACGAACGGCCCTTTCAGGCATTTAGATAGAACACTGAGCCATTTAGTTAGATTTCAGGACACTGGGGCAAAAAAAAAAAAAACAGGACTACCCCGGCAAAACCGGGACATCTGGTCACCCATGGAGGGGCAAGTCTGAAGGATGGCCTAGCGCACCAAACACCCTTGCACCGGCCCTGGGAATGAGGGATAATGTTGAAACAAGTAGGTAAGGTGCCTGCTGATTGTAAGATAAGGTGGGGCTCAGGTTACAATATGGCCCAGTCTGACAGCTGAAGCTAGTAAGGTTTTTGGGGGGAAGGGATGTTACATAGGGTGGAGATTGGTGGAGATTGGTCCAGCCACACAGCTAATCCCAATGGGGTTGGAGGAGGAGGGGAGTTGGATGTTAGAGGTAAGGCGTGTAGGCTTCCTTAAAAAGGTGACTTTTGAAAGCTGTGTACCCCTATTGTGCACATTTGCACATCTATACTCTGGAACCTGGGGGTCCCAGCAGCAGATTAGCTCCAGCGACCCCTCTAATCCAGGTCATTAAAAAGAAAAGTATGATTATTTTTTACTGAAAAACTGAAAGAAAAGACAGAAGTGATTGTATAGTTTTGCACATAAAAGCAAACTTGTGCATTGCACCTCCCCAAAACGCCCACACGCGTTGTTCAATATCAACGCATTTCTTGATTAAATGGTACAATTAACAGACAAGCAAAACCCAGCCAAAGAAATTTCACATCAAACAGCAACAGTGTGAGCCTGCAAGGTCGTTAATGCCGGTATGTGATGTGTTGCAAGGTCGTTAATGCCGGTATGTGATGTGTTGCAAGGTCGTTAAGGCTGGTATGTGATGGGCTGGTATGTGATGGGCTGCCTCTGTAGATACCCTTCTAGGGAACAGCCAGAGCCACATTTCACAGCTAGGCATCAATAAATGAAACAAAAACATGTTAGGCGTATGCACCTGTCCCTCACCAGAAGTGCAGAAGTAAAAACAGGAAACCAAAAGAATAACAGCCACCATGTTCCCCCCCTGCCCCCCCTCACACCCTCCCTTCCCTCCCCCACCCCCCCCCCCACCCCCAATTCAAGGTGGTGGAATGAGGAGAGGCAGCTTTAAAGGAAATCAGCCCTTGGATATAAATTAGCACCATTTGGGCAGGGAGTATAGACGCTTCAGATCTATTAACTGTTAGGATGAAGGCGGTTACAGTTTAATCATGAGGGTAATTAGTTCTGAGTGTCTGGGAGGCCACATCGCACGGTTAGTGCGCCATTACTTAAAGCTGCAGTCTGTGCTCGGCGGCCTTTTATTCCCCTCGCATGTTATTGTTTTAATTACTTTAAGGCTTTGTCCATAGAGCAGGATACGGCTTAGCGCGCGCTGAAACAAACACTAGGACGCCAATGCATATGCGCATAGTGCGCGTGCTCATGCGCTACAGGGAGCGCGGCGCTTCGCAATACAAACAAGTTTGTATTTGAGCGCGATGCTGGGAGGAGGAAGCGCGGAAGCTAGCGCGTTCTACTATGGCCGCGGCCTGAGAGATCCATTCTTACCCTTCCCAAAGTGGTTTTTACTTTATTTATTATTTACACATGATGCTTCTTTCAGCAGATATGAGAGTTTAAAATATTAAGTGTCTGGGAGGTTAAAATGGCGCTCTCCCCAGAGCATTTTTATAGGTTTAAAAAAATTGTAATAATAATATTTTTTTTTGTGTTAAAATAAAAAATAAAAATTGGTTAAAGATGATCACGTCCCTCCCTCATCTCTTCCCTCCCCCGTCTCTTCCCTCCCCCATCTCTTCCCTCCCCCGTCTCTTCCCTCCCCATCTCTTCCCTCTCCCCTCCCCGTCTCTTCCCTCCCCCATCTCTTCCCTCCCCCTTCTCTTCACTCCCCCCTCCCCCATCTCTTCCTCCGCCCTCCCCCGTCTCTTCCATCCCCCCTCCCCCGTCTCTTCCATCCCCCCTCCCCCTCCCCGTCTCTTCCCTCCCCCCCTCTCTTCCCTCACCCCACCCCTCTCTTATACAGACCTGTAAGCCTGACTTCAATAGTAGGGAAACTACTTGAAGGTTTAATACGGGATAATATTCAGGAACACCTAATGGAAAACAAAATAATTAGTAATAGTCAGCATGGATTTATGAAGGATAGATCTTGCCAAACTAACCTTATTTGTTTCTTTGAGGAGGTAAGCAGGAATTTAGACCAGGGTAATGCAGTTGATGTGGTCTACTTAGATTTTGCAAAGGCTTTTGATACGGTTTCACACAAGAGGTTGGTGTACAAAACTGGTTAAAGGACAGACAACAGAGGGTTGTCATACTGTAAATGGAACTTTTTCAGGTTGGGCTAAAGTCGTGAGTGGAGTACCTCAGGGATCGATACTGGGACCCCTGCTTTTTAACCTGTTTATTAATGACCTTGAGGTTGGGATCGAGAGCAAAGTCTCCATCTTTGCTGATGATACTAAATTGTGAAAGGTAATAGAATCAGAGCAAGATGTAATTTCTCTTCAGAAGGACTTGGAGAGACTGGAAACATGGGCAGGTAAATGGCAGACGAGGTTTAATACAGATAAATGTAAGATTATGCATTTGGGATGCAAGAATAAAAAGGCGACTTACAAATTAAATGGAGATATCTTGGGGGAATCCTTGATGGAGAAGGATTTAGGAGTGCTTGTAGACAGCAGGCTTAGCAATAGTGCCCAATGTCATGCAGTAGCTGCAAAGGCAAACAAGATCTTATCTTGCATCAAACGGGCAATGGATGGAAGGGAAGTAAACATAATTATGCCCCTTTACAAAGCATTAGTAAGACCACACCTTGAATATGGAGTACAATTTTGGGCACCAATCCTTAGAAAAGACATTCTGGAACTAGAGAGAGTGCAGAGAAGAGCCACCAAATTAATAAAGGGGATGGACATTCTAACTTATGAGGAGAGGCTAGCTAAATTAGATTTATTTACATTAGAAAAGAGGCATCTAAGAGGGGATATGAAAACTATATACAAATATATTCGGGGACAATACAAGGAGCTTTCAAAAGAACTATTCATCCCACGGGCAGTACAAAGGACTCGGTGCCATCCCTTAAGGTTGGAGGAAAGGAAATTTCACCAGCAAAAAAGGAAAGGGTTCTTTACAGTAAGGGCAGTTACAGTGTGGAATTCATTACCCATGGAGACTGTGATGGCAGATACAATAGATTTGTTCAAAAAAAGGTTGGACATCTTTTTAGATGGAAAGGTATACAGGGATATACCAAATAAGTATACATGGGAAGAATGTTGATCCAGGGATTAATCCGATTGCCAATTCTTGGAGTCAGGAAGGAATTAATTTTTCCCCTTAATGGGGTTTTTTGTTTGCCTTCCTCTGGATCAATAAGTAGGTATAGATAAAGGATAAAGTATCTGTTGTCTAAATTTAGCATAGGTTAAACTTGATGGACCTACGTCTTTTTTCAACCTCATCTACTATGTAACTATGTAACTATGTAACAGCGGCCATTATGTAATTCCGGGTAGCCGAAGGGGTCCCTGGAGCTGAAATGAATGGGGGTTAGCTGTGGAGACCCCCTGCTATCCTGGGTAAAAAAAAGAATACATGTTAAAAAATATATATATGCTTGGATTGCCGCTTCAAGACAGAATGTAACAGATAAAAGCATTATAATTGTTCATCTTTTCAATAAGGAATTTCAACAGACTGAAAACACTAATCCCCTATACTGATCACCGATATCCTTTATAAACCGCATCATTTAACCTCTTGGGTGCCAGAAGGGTCAGGGTGCACCCCCGGCACAGTGCTGCTACGTGTCGCCGGCGGCAGCCATATTGGACAAACCTGAAGATCCGTTTCCTCACCGGTTAGATCACGTCCCAAGCTCCATGGGAACGCGAGGCGCCACCTAACCCGGGAAAAAACAAGCTCTTCGAGGGGGACGTTTCAGCAACTCATTTTCCAAAATAATATCATAAATCCTTCAGGGTTTTCACATAGGATGTTATACTCCTTTATGTTGGAAGTAAAGGAAGTCCCTTCTTATGGGGGTGCACCCTACTATCTCACCCACTTATCCGGGCCCTAAACTGTCAAGTGGTCGAAAGATGGATGGCCTTAAATGAAAGCAAGTAGTTGCTTCTTTGGTCACTTTCCATATGTTTTGTGATGTGAAGATCCTGTCCTACCAAGACAAATGGGACAGCCGGATTCCAATGACTTTAGGAGTGACAGGAGAGTGACAATGAGCAGCCTGGCTGGACACACGACAGCCCAGGCAGAGGGCCCAACCAAACCAACATTTTCTTTTGGCTGAATGCAGGATGGACGAATATTCAAATACTTTCCGGGGTAGGAGAAACAAGAGAAAGAGCTTGTGATCTACATGGGGATCTGAAAACTCTCTCGCTGGTGTCACATTTGTTCAAGCTTAGTCAATATGACGTGAAGCGTCTTTCCCGTGCTGGGGAAGAATTTCGCTCCACACAACTCAATGGGATGAAAATCTTCTCCGGCACGGGAGAACACTGCTTCACGTGCATTGAATAGGGCAGGGGTGCGCAAACTGGGGGCTGGGGTGAGATTTTCCTGGGGGGGGGGTGAGGCGCATACAGAGGCCCTGTGCTCTTCCCCACAACATTTAAATAAAATGACGGGGCGCACGAGGCCTCTGTAACTCCGTTACCTGCTCTCCGGTGGCTTCTGGCGTGAGCAGGGGGGGCGCAAAGAAAAACGTTTGCGCACCCCAGGAATAGGGGACGATTTCTATGATGGGTAGACTGAAAAAGTTCACAGATCTTGCACCATAACATGAAAGCAGCGTCCCGGCTGAATGAAAGATGGCTGTACAATAAATAACAATTAGTATTACACATTTCGCGCAGTCTTGCAATCAAGTGATATTACCCGGGAGCACCTTACTGCTTTAATAACAGATCTCCCACCGCGTGCGTCTCTGACTTGCCACAATCTGATTGAGATCCCCTTATCTATCGGAAAGGAACTGCCCCTCACCTACCAGAAATTGCCAGCACCTGTCGACCTCCTGCGATCTCGTTCCTAAACGGCTTAAACGGGGTCCAAATCTGCACTGGCCCAAGTGTCCGAATAAAAGGAGGTGCGAGTACCCTAGCACTGGCAGGAGAATACAATCTAAATGACTGTGAAAGTGGAATAGCTAAACCCTGGCGCACCTCCTTCCCTTCACAATGTGGAAGATTATTGCTGCAGATAGCATTGTCTCACCCCAATCTAAAACACTATCCAATCTGTTGTGTTTATATTGGGTAGAGTTGGCTGCTTTTAGACTGTGCGTTGCGACCAAAATGCTGTCACCCAAGGGGGTAAACAGGGGTTAATGCCAGGGCATCTGGACACACCGGGGTTTGACACCTTTCCTTTTGCACCTTTCCTTTGAAACCATGCGCGTGGCGATCATCTGGTGGGGACGGATAACTGCCCCGGGGCAGTGAGGGATGCCCCCCCCCCCCAGCGCGTGATGCTTACTGACAGCTGACGAAGATGAAACAAAAGCACTTCCCTTCTCTGAAAGAATTGGCCTGGCAGCATTGATCACAACCGACAAGATAAGGATGTGGAGGTTCAGTACAATGTTTTCCCAGATGTGCATTGTAATTATGCTCTGTGTTGATAGATGATGAAGGATCGCCTTGCTGTATTTGCAATGAATAATGAGCTGTTAAAAGTCTCCAGTTTTGGAGCTGTGGTGAAAAGTAGAAGCATAAGGGCCATCCGTATTTAAATGTTCCCCCAGCAGGAGATTATTTTGTGGCGACCAATATCCTGCAGTCCTAATGCAAAAACCTTTAGGCGTCATGGCATTAATGTGTGTATGAAAGATTGTGTGTCACCAGGGGAGACATGGGAAAGAGCATTAGGGAGAGGGGGTTTATCAGACTGAAGGAAGAGTTAACAGGAGCAGAGCGATGGTAGTAGATAATATGACAATTTTCTCTCCCTGGCCTAGGGAGAAAATATTCTTTATATAAAATTTTCATCAGCTACTATAGAAAATGTAGAGGCTGATGGGGTCGGGGTGGGGAGGTATTCTGCACCTGGGCACACATGGATGTAGCGGCTTTAGATATTACAGCGGAGGGCGGAAATCTGAAACAGGGAGTGGAAGGGGGCTACAGTTTGCACTGGAGGGGAAAAGTTGGGAGTTAGCAGTCTGTTACTGGAGAGAAGTAGGGTGGTAGCATTCTGTTACTGGAGAGAAGTTGGGTGGTAGCATTCTGTTACGGGAGAAAAGTTGGGTGGTAGCAGTCTGTGTTACTGGAGAGAAGTTGGGTGGTAGCAGTCTGTGTTACTGGAGAGAAGTAGGGTGGTAGCATTATGTTACTGGAGAGAAGTTGGGTGGTAGCAGTCTGTCACTGGAGAGAAGTTGGGTGGTAGCAGTCTGTGTTACTGGAGAGAAGTTGGGTGGTAGCAGTCTGTGTTACTGGAGAGAAGTTGGGTGGTAGCATTATGTTACTGGAGAGAAGTTGGGTGGTAGCAGTCTGTTACTGGAGAGAAGTTGGGAGTTAGCAGTCTGTGTTACTGGAGAGAAGTTGGGTGGTAGCAGTCTGTGTTACTGGAGGGAAGTTGGGTGGTAGCATTATGTTACTGGAGAGAAGTTGGGAGTTAGCAGTCTGTGTTACTGGAGAGAAGTTGGGTGGTAGCAGTCTGTGTTACTGGAGAGAAGTTGGGTGGTAGCAGTCTGTGTTACTGGAGGGAAGTTGGGTGGTAGCAGTCTGTTACTGGAGAGAAGTTGATTGGTAGCAGTCTGTGTTACTGGAGAGAAGTTGGGTGGTAGCATTATGTTACTGGAGAGAAGTTGGGTGGTAGCAGTCTGTTACTGGAGAGAAGTTGGGTGGTAGCAGTCTGTGTTACTGGAGAGAAGTTGGGTGGTAGCAGTCTGTGTTACTGGAGGGAAGTTAGGTGGTAGCAGTCTGTTACTGGAGAGAAGTTGGGTGGTAGCAGTCTGTGTTACTGGAGAGAAGTTGGGTGGTAGCAGTCTGTGTTACTGGAGGGAAGTTAGGTGGTAGCAGTCTGTTACTGGAGAGAAGTTGGGTGGTAGCAGTCTGTGTTACTGGAGGGGAGTTAGGTGGTAGCAGTATGTGTTACTGGAGAGAAGTGGAGTGGAAGCCTGCGTTACTGGAAATAAGTGGAGTACAGTAGCAGTCGGGTTACTGTAGAGAAGTGGAGTGGCAGTCGGTGTTACTGTAGAGAAGTGGAGTAGCAGTCGGTGTTACTATAGAGAAGTGGAGTTGAAGTCTGATTTACAGAGTAAGAATCGCACCCCTTGTTTGGCAATATCTGGGCCAGTGGGAAACACAGCACTGCCATTTCCCCCTGACTCACAATAACACTTGGTTTATATAGTGTATCCTTCATGTGGTGGGATGGGAATTCTGTCACTGCTGAGTCACAAACATCTCATCAATGTGGCATCTTGGGACATGTCAACCAGCCTTGGCTGCAATACTGAGACCACAGCCCCGCACAGAAGCATTTGCCAGTTAATAGAAGTCATAGTGATGGAATGACACACGGATTTCTCGCTTCCTCCTACTGATACTCCCACTTCTCAGGCACCCAGCCGTGGATATACAAGGGAGACAGAAGGCAGCTCCCTGCGTTGAGGGAAGCCCCGGATGCCACGAGATGCAAGACAGAAAAGTTAAAAACCCCAAACAAAGAGACCCTCTTAGCCAATCTCTGCGCAAAGGGCCTTCTTCACACTACAGGTTGCCAGCCTTTCTGGCAGAACAGAGGTTAAAAAAGTCGGCTTATCAAATTGAGTTTGCCTTCTACATCTTGATCTGAAACCCCATTGTGAAAATGTCTCAAAGCTTCTACGTTTGGAATAAAACACAGTCGATTCACATAGTTCTCCGAAAACTAGTCCAGTTGTACATTTCTTCAAACTGCTTTACACATCTGTAGTGATCAGTTCGATATTGTAATAGCAGCACCCCTCTCTTCTCAGGTACGCACGTGTTTAGGAAAACCGTACAGATACTTGGCTTCCTTCCCTGATGTCTGGAACAGTCTGGCTCTCTGGGTTACATGAGTATTACAACAAACATTATATGAAACATTGAAAACAGCCCAGAAGGTGTAAAAGCAGCAATCCACCCCGAAGCCCATCTGAGTTTAACTCATATCATGTTAGTACAGCTCAACCCCGCTATAACGAGATCCGTTACAACGCGAATCTGCTTATAACGCGATGCAAGCGTGGCTCCCAATTTCCGTATTTATGAATACTTTACAACACGATTATTTGCATCTTAAATACTTTATTGTACAATGCTTACAATTGTACATTATTTCTAACGCTATCCGCTTATAACGCGGTGTGATTCTTTGGACCCCAAGCACAGCGTTATAAGGGGGTTGAGCTGTATATTGCTGCCTGAGCATGTCCTACTCTTGTCACTTTTTTAATTGTTTTTTTTTTTAAGGAAAATAAAAATATGTATATATTATTTTTTTTAGATATAATTATTAAAAAACAGAATTTCCTTAATCGCTAGCATCCTTGAGCTCCATTTTAATCTCCCGGGCACTTAATAGTTCTTGTATTTCCTGAACAGAGCATCAGATTTAAAAAATAAATAAAATAAAAACGGCGTTTGGAAGGGGCAAGAAAATATCCAAGTTAAAAATAAAATGGGAACCTGAATCCCGATCAGCCGGATTGCTGCTTTAGTGTCGGTGCTTTGCTAGGTTTCGTGATGCTTTGCAATGCGTTGCACGCCCACCTAACATTCGAGGGACGGATCTGGCATGTGGAACTGATGCTGTTACAGAGCACAGAGTTCTCTATCCGTTTGCCCTCTGCCACCTCCCCGGTATGTAAACTTTCAGCAATTTGTCACAGGGCCGGATTTGTGGATCGGATCGTCTTAGTCACTGGTAGTTAATGGTTCACCCGGCTACCCAACCCACATAGACTGGACACAACAGGGAATTAGGAACAATTAGGGGACAATCTGCTAGCACAGGGGTGGCCAACTCCGGTCCTCAAGGGCCACCAACAATAATATCCCTGCTTCAGCACAGGTGGCTCAATCAGTGGCTCAGTGAAACACTGATTGAGCAGCCTGTGCTGAAGCAGGGATATCCCTAATATACGTGTCCCTTGAGGACTGGAGTTGGCTACCCCTGTGCTAGAAGGACTTAGCCAAGCTATGTGTTGTTACATAGTGTTACTGATACATTCCGTTATAGGGATAGGTCTGGGCTCACTCAGTTCTGTTTTGCTTACGTAGTTACATAGTTGCAGAATTGTTTGCTAGGCGGCAGAAAGGTAGGAGCCCCAGTGGACAGGTCTACGAGAGCTAGCAGCCTATTGGAAGTACAGTACGGGGCTGCTGTATAACTGATCTGTGGTCTGTTATGCCAAAGCAGCATTGTGCAATTTCAACACGCCTTGTATGCGGCCTACACTTATTTTTGCCATTTGGACCTTGTCACAGACCTGTGCAAACAGTCTGTCCCAGGTACACCAGGAGTGGGCTTTGCAATCATGCCTCCATACTGAGAACATTACACCCAAATAGGGGAAAGAGACACTCTCCCGAATCTCGTGCCTTAGAGTCCAGGGGTGAGCAAACTTTTTAGTCTGCGCAACGTCATGTGACAGCGCGTTGCCAGAAGCCACCGGAGACCAGGTAACAGAGTTTCAGAGGCCTTGCACGATCCCCCCGATATTTAATTTAAATTCTTTGGGGAAGAACCCGGGGCCTTTGTAAGCGCCACCCCCAGTAAATCTCACGCCCCCCAGTTTGCGCACTCCTGTCTTTGATCACTTTGCCATCCTTTACAACGGACACTTGATAGCTTTAGGTCAATGTAAACTTTGGACTCCCTCTGCATCCTGGTTTTAGTCCCAAACATGCAGAGTCTCTCATACAGGGTGTTCAGGGGCCTAATCACAATCGAGAGCACAATTACAGTTGAACATATACAAACAGGCGCCAAAAAGACACCCAGTACGCAAGAAACTAGGCAAAAAAAAATAGTCATTTTACAAGACTACAATAATTATTATTACAATCGTTTATTTGCAAAGCAACAACATATTCTGCAGCGCGGTACAATGGGGGTACAGAGATTTGCTAATGACAACTAGGACTGGAGTTGAGGCCCCCTGATCCTGATTTAGAGGACAATAGGACAGAGTTACCCCACTATGCTTCTCGTTTGGTTTTATATAGAGATCTCATTTACTGCTTTACTCATATGAATGGTTCATTTTACAGACTCGTCGCCTGAAACCCCATGAGGCTCTTCCTGTGGCTAACACAGAGCTGTAAAATAGGCACCCTACATAGCAGTGCTAATTGGATGTAGCCTTAAACCATTACGTGTGATAAGCATAGCCTGTTTAGTACTATCCTTACGATACTCCAGAGTCTCTAAAGCAGGGGTGGGCAACTCCAGTCCCCATGGGCCACCAACAGGTCAGGTTTTAAGCATGTCCCTGCTTCAGCACAGGTCAACAACTGAGCCACTGATTGAGCCTTCTGTGCTGAAGCAGGGATATCTTTGAACTGTTGGTGGCCCTTGAGGACTGGAGATGGCCCCTCCTGGTCTACACTATACCCTACCTTCTAACGCCCAGCGACCCGACGTCCACACTTGGAGCCTTCAGAAATGTGCTCCTGCTCCAGGCGTGTCTCCTAGCATCCTTGACAGGATATAGCATTCTGTGTAATAAAGAAAACAACTCTTAAACCTGTTGCCAAAGCATCGGGGTCGGCCTCAATCAAACCTAGCGCTGTGCAAGAAATAGATGTGCCCTTTGCTCATCTGGAATAATTCCCTCACTCTGTATTGTTGTGAGGTAAATCATACAAACAGGCATCCTTCCTCCACGACCTACTAAAGCCGCACAGTCTGGGGCACGGGTCAGCCTGGCGTTGCCCACACAGCTAGGAGCAGAAATACGCCTGCTTCTTTATATTAATAAAATAAACAATGACACTGTACATAAAGTGAGGAACCACATGAGAACATTCTTCACTGTGCGGTTAGTGCCCGAGTCTTCATACAGGCATGGGGTTCTCAAGACCCTCCAACTGGTAAGTTATTCAGGATATCCCTGCTTCAGCACAGGTGGCTCAATCAGTAGCTCAGTTCTTTGATTGAGCCGCCTGTGCTGAAGCAGGGATATCCTTCAAACCTGACCTGCTGGAGGACTGAGTTGAGAACCCCTGATATAGGCATTTTTGACATTATTTTCTATTAGAAGGTGCAGATGTAGCAGGTGTCCTAACACCCATTGTTGGGTGGTAGTGCATTAAATTGCGCATTGCATTAACAAATCACATATTTCCCCAGCTCCGCGGCCTAAAGGGCGGTCACTAACATGACCCGCGCCAGACTCGCCACTGCAGCTACGCGAAATCCGACAGTAATATGGGCAACAACTATTCTGAAACAGAGCGTGCAAAGTGCGTGGTGTGCAACGCATCGATACATCAGGATTAGTGAACAGGGAAGTCTGCTGACAAAAACGGCACAAAGCAAAACGATGATTAAAAATGGATAATGTAGGTTATGCCGTTATTGGGTAAGTGCAGCTATTTTCCTCATTCACTCAATTTCATTTGATTGAAAACACCTTTATGCTACTCCCTCTCTCCATTACTCTCTGTGAATGTGTAGGACGGGGGTTGGGGGGGGGGGGGGGTAGATGTGTCAGGGTGCGGGGGGCACACTTCCTGTGAGAGGTTCAGGGGAAGTACTGAGACGCAGAATTAAAACAAAAATCCCACATTCAGATGCACTTCAAATATATGACACGTTAGTATTGAGATGGAGTACAAGGCCAATCCCAGACGGTGTGTGGGAAGATGCTTTTTTCAGCAGATTAACAGACCTTATTTGTGATCTGGAATACATGTTAATGTTCCATCTCAACCCTCGGTTTAAAAGGTGCAATAACTCCAACTAAATGGTAATAAAAAATAAAAAAGAAGAAGTTAAAAAAATTGACCACACAGAGAATTCCGGAACTTTCACATGAGGCCACGGACCACGCAAAAAAGCGCTCTCCTTTTATTTAACCACAAAACATTTTTGTGACCTAGTCAGAGTTCGCAAGCGATTCGCCAAACATGGAGTCATTGTGCATTGTAATTCCACTTATATGCAAATTTGCTCGACTCTCTAAAATCTCTAGATGCGCTTACAGTGGAGAATATAGATTGGGATACCCAACAAATGCCGCCACTTGCGACAGTATTAACCCTTTGAGGCTTGAAGAAACTTTTCCCAGGGAAGCAAGCAGCTGTGTCACTGTGCAAAATAAATTCCAGCACACACACACACACACACACACACACACACACACACACACACACACACACACACACACACACACACACACACACACACACACACACACACACACACACACACACACACACACACACACACACACACACACACATATATAAACACCATCAAAAGGTTTCAGAAAAATAAAAACGTGTTTCTCTACATTTGTAGATGGCTGGGACTGTAATACAGATAGATATATAGATCCAACCATCCGTGCTATACAGTACATAAAAAGGGTGAATATAATAGTAAACGTTAGGACAATGTGGCTTCTCCAGGAATCTATGGATCAAGGCAATTTGGGAGCATTACTGGTTCCAAAAAGCACTTTTTATGTTGCGTCTCCATATGTCAATTTATACATGGAGGAATGTCAATAGGAGTTACCTAGCACAGGTAATATGATAGGGTGATCACAAAGCTGTCCAAAGCGTACAACATGGGGAAAAAACGATATTGTGAATAATTGCTCATCTGAATTGACCCAATACAAAAAATGTGTATACAGTATGAAGGTGTTAGTGCAAAGTAAAGCCCAACACATGGAATACACCACAGTGTACGAAACAAACATATTGGCCAAAATGATGATATGCAATACAAACGTCCCTGTGGAGCCAATGGGTCTGCTGCTGGTTCGTATAGGGATGTCACGGCATCCCCATCTGCATAAGCAAAGAAAAAAGGAGAGAAAGTGCAGGACCTCTCACTGCGGAGTATTTTCATAAGGAATATATTGATTATAATGTAATAGGATGTATCAAATTCTGCGGCTATATTGCAGAACATAAATACCCCTCTCTTCTTATATACCCCCAAAAACTGTTACCTACCGTACTCATGGTGAGACGTATCCCAATAAGAATTGCAGTATATATGCAATCAAATACAATATATGAACATTTAATTCTTCTTAGTCAAAATAGCACAGTCCGGGCTATGCACCAGCAGCAGATTGGTGCCACACAGCACATGATGTGCCCCTTTGGGGAAACCCATTCAGTGCCAGGGAAGCACACAACACATTGCTTTGGGATTCATTCTCTGGCAGCAACGGGGGTATGTAAGTATCAGAAACATCTTAGCTAAAGGTTTGGCTTGGTGGATAGAGCAGCGGGGCTCAAACTCTGTCCTCACGGCTTCCAACAAGTCAGGTTTTAAGGATATCCCTGCTTCTGCACAGGTGGCTGTTATTTTGCTTGAGCCACTTGTGCTGAAGAAGGGATATCCTCAAACCCTGGGATTTTGGTGGCCCTCGAGGACCAAGTTTGAGCCCCACTGGTGCCAAATATTTGGCTGGAGAAATTGAGGATAAAAGCCCTTTATCCGGCCCCGAGCCAAGGCTTGTCCATACGGACTCTGCCACTGCTGAAGTTTCACTTCTGCCCCTGTGTGTCACCAAATTCTCTTAAGCAATTAGCTAATCCACGGGGTGATAATGAATTGCTGCTGGGGCGGGGGAAGGGGAAAGATATATCTCTATGTTTTATTGCAAGAAAGGCTGCCTGTCCGGAATCGCTTTATAACGTTTGTAAGAAAAAGAGAAAGAATTATTAGGCTGGGTACAAACAAAAAAACACATTTATGTATGGCGACAGGCTGCAAATTTGCACTTGATATGTGCGCGGATTAATTAGTTTAATTAAGCATGCACGCCTGAATATCGAGGCAGGTGGCAAATCAGATTGAACATGACATGTTCTGTTCCATCATTTGCATTCTCCGCTGACATACGGAAATCAGAAACAAAAAAGGATATTACCGGTATTAATAGGCTCACTTGGACTAATCGATTCACTCAGGAGGGGACTGCAGTTACAGGCCGGGGCGCCTGACGGAAACGTATTTACAGGGACAGGATTAGGAACGCCTACTCCAATTAAAGGTGTGAGCCCACCTAGCCACCCAACAACTGCTGGGAAATAACTGAACAATCTAATTGGCTACCCTCAATGCATCTAACCATGCTAATAGCAAAGATTTGGGCTTTTCTCTAGCGTTTGTTTATTAGGCGTTTTCTTTACCCTTATTCCAGCCTGTCCTTATCAGAGTGCCAGTACAGAGGAGGAGGGGGCAGCCTCAGGGGTCGGAGGTTGTGTAAGGAACTTGCTGGAGCAGCCAGAGGAAATTACACCTTCCCATGTCTTAGCTCACCAGGTTTGCAAAATAACGTGGGGGGGGGGGGGGGGGGAAATATACTAAAAAATACTGTCCAATTAGGGTAAAAAAAATAATGTGGCTATCACCCAGATGTAAACCCTTAAACAGGCTGGCATTGGAATTTAGTTCCCTTTGTTGCTAGAAGGGATTGTCCATTTAAACTCAAAATATCAGGGCAGTCCCCCCTTGGTACAGTGATAAAGAAGCCCGTGCATAAGGTCCGTTTCTGGATGAGACGTTTCAATGGTAACAGCAGTGCTCATACCTGCCAACCATCTCTGCTTCGACACGGATACTGCTGCAGTGCTAGTTTTGCGTTCGAAACTCTGGTGGAGCAGAGCAGAGCGCTCAACTCCAGTCCTCAAGCCCCACCCCCCTCCAACAGGCCAGGTTTTCAGGATATCCCTGCTTCAGCACAGGTGGTTCAATTAGTCCCCACTTCAGCACAGGTGGTTCAATCGGTCCCTGCTTCAGCACAGGTGGCTCAATCAGAGGCTGTCTTCAACTGAGCCTCTGATTGAGCAACCTGTGCTGAAGCTGGGATATCCTGAAAACCTGACCAGTTGGAGGGGAGCTTGAGGACTAGAGTTGAGTGCTCCTGGAGTAGCCTGGTGTACAAGCGCAGTCCTCAATGGTACCAACATGCACATTTTCCAGGGCTATAAATATGGATAATTACAGCTACGTTAATGAGTAAAAAAAACAACAAAAAACAGACTTTTTAGGGGCCTCTGGGACACCATATAATACCAGGATCTCCTTCACACAGTTGACCTGGAGTTAAATGTATATATGTATGTATGTATGTCTTTATCTATATAGTGCCATTAAGGTACATAGCGTTTCACAGCAGTAATACACGTGACAATCATATAAATAACAAATAATACAAATAACACATAGAGGGAAGAAGCGCTTCAGACATAAAAGTAACATTTAGGAAAAGGAGTCCCTGCTCCAAAGAGCTTACAATCTAATTGGTTGGTAGGAAGAACGTACAGAGACAGTAGGAGGGCATTCTTTGAAAGTGCATCTGCAGGGGGCCAAGGTTAATGTATGAGGTGTTAATTATCAGCCATGGAGCTACTCATATGCTTCCTTAAGCAGGTGTGTTTTGAGGTAGGTCTTAAATGTAGATAGAGAGGGCGCTAGTCGGGTATTGAGGGGAAGGGCATTCCAGAGGTATGGGGCAGTCAGTGAGAAAGGTTTAAGGTGTGAGAGGGCTTTAGCTACAAAAGGGGTAGAGAGAAGACATTCTTGAGCAGAACGCAAGAGTCGGGATGGTGCATAGCGAGAAATTAGGGCTGAGATGTAAGGAGGAGAAGAGTGTAAAACGTTAAAAGTGAGGAGGAGAATTGAGTGTGTGATACTAGATTTGATAGGAAGCTAGGAGAGGGATTTCAGCAGGGTAGATGCTGAGACAGATTTCGGAAATAGTAGAGTGATTCTGGAAATAGCATTTAGGATAGATTTTAGGTGAGACAGGTGAGAGGCAGGAAGGCCGGAGAGCAGGAGGTTACAGTAATTGGGACGAGAGAGAATGAGGGTCTGTGTCAGAGTTTTTGCAGTCGAGCAACAGAGTAAAGGGCATATCTTGGTAAAAAAATTACAGGTTTTAGCTACCTTTTGAATGTGAGAAGAGAATGTGAGCGAGCAGTTGAGTGTGACCCCTAGGCAGCGTGCTTGGGCTACTGGGTGAATGATAGTACTTCCAACAGTAATGTGGAAGGAGGTAGTAGGGCCAGGTTTGGGAGGAAGTATGAGGAGCTCTGTTTTAGCCATGTTGAGTTTAAGGCGGCGGAGGGCCATCCAGGATGATATAGCAGAGAGACATTCAGAAACTTTAGTCTGTACAGCAGGTGTAAGGTCAGGGGTAGAAAAGTACATTTGTGTGTCATCAGCATAGAGGTGATTTTTTTAACCTAAGAGATGTGATTAGGTCACCTAGAGAAAGTGTGTAAAGAGAAAAGAGAAGAGGTCCCAGGACAGAAACCTGGGGTACCCCCACAGAGAGTTCGATAGAGGAGGTGTTAGCAAAAGAGACACTGAAAGTGCGATGGGAGAGGTAAGAAGAGATCCAGGATAGAGTTTTGTTATGAATGCCAAGAGTTTGGAGAATGTGAAGGAGAAGAGGGTGGTCCACAGTATCAAATGCTGCAGAGAGGTTGAGTAATATGAGCAGAGTGTAATGACCTTTGTCTTTGGCAGCATGGAGATCATTAGTTATTTTAGTGAGGGCTGTTTCAGTGGAGTGAGCAGTTCAGAAGTTAGATTGTAGAGGGTCTAGAAGAGAATAGGTATTGAGGAAATGGAACAAGCGAGAGAATACAAGACGTTCAAGGAGTTTAGAGGCAAAAGGCAGGGGGGGAGACCAGCAGATAGTTAAAAAGACAGGTAGGGTCAAGCTTGCTGTTTTTGAGTAATGGTATAACTGTTGCATGTTTGAAGGAAGAGGGAAAGGTACCAGAGTAGAGGGAGGAGTTAATGTGTGTGAGCGTAGAGATTATAGTAGGAGGAAGAGGTTTTAGGAGATGTGAGGGAATGGGGTTAAGAGGGCAGGTGGTAGAGGGAGAAGTGGGGATCAGCAACGACACATCCTCCTATGTGACAGCGGAAAAATAGTCAAGGATGTTAGGAGGAGACTTAGGAAGAGGTGTAGGATGGGAGGGGGATACAGAGGGGATGGCCTGACGTATGGATTCCACCTTTTCCTTGCAATAGTCGGCAAAGTCCTGAGGTGACATGGAGGAAGAAGAACAGGTAACAGAGGGTGGTCTCAGTAGGGAGTCAAAGACAGAGAAGAGTCGGCGTGGATTAGACTTGTGCGTGTTGATTAGTGAAGAAAAGTAGGTTTGTTTAGCCTGAGAGAGGGCAGAGTTGAAACAGGATAGCATAAATTTGTAGTGAAGGAAGTCTGTCAATTTTGGTCTCAAAACACCTAAATCTCACTGTTCCTGGAGGCTGATGCCCCTGTGACAATCTCCAATAATATGTAGCCAGGTCATCTTTTTCCCCCTGCGACCCCCCCGGGCGCCTCCGTGGCCACGGACGCTGTCGGGTACTGCCAGCGGCAAGAGGCAGACCCGACGGCCATTCCGGAGGGTGGGGGCCAAGCAGGGAGCAGCGCGGCTTCTCCTGCCTGCGGCCGGTTGCCGGGGACGCGATCGGGCCGTTGCTAAGGCCGCGATCGCGTCTCTAAGGTCTCGGCGGCCGCAGAGCAGGGCGCCGCCATTGAGCCTCAAGTCGCGCATGCGCAGTGATCGCGCGAGGGCAGGAGAGCCCCAGATAGGTCGCGCATGCGCAGATAGGGGTAGGGAGCTAAGGCAGCTATTAGGAGGTCGCGCGAGAGTAGGGAAGCATAGGGAGAGATTGCGGCGGCCATTGGGAGCTAGTGTAGTCAGAGGGGAGGAGCGCACGCGGCCCCAATGTTATTGTAAGGGCCTCGGGACTACAATTCCCATGAGGCATAGCGAGGCAGGCACCAGGTGCCTGATAGGAGCCAATAGGGCTGCAGGACTGCCCTGGAGGGAGATAGATACATTTGGCGGGCTGGAGCTGCGTGTCAGTCAGGAAGAAGCAGGGCAAGGAGACAGACAGAGGAAGGAGGTAGGGTGCAGGAGCCGGAGACTCCCTGCACTAAGGCCCTAGTTAACCCTGTATTACCCCAGGTTAGGGAGTGTTGCCAGGGATAGTCCTAGAGAGGTTCCCTGTCACTCATGGTAGTCAGAGCTGGGGGATAGCAAGGGATAAGGGGTTTGAGGTTAGTCTGCAGAGCGTTGCGGCAGGCGTTTAGGTGAGTTAGTGGCACAAGACAGCTGGGGGGTTCATAGCGGTAACCAGTCCGGGGAGCCATAGCCCAGGGTCCGTGTTGTGAGTGGCGAGGCCACTGGGGGGGTTTCATAGCGGTAACCAATCCGGGGAGCCATAGCCCAGGGCGGCGTTGCGCGTAATACGAGGCAACTGGGGGGGGTTCATAGCGGTAACCAGTCCGGGGATCCATGGCCCAGGGCCCGTATTATGAGTAGGGTGGGTACAAGACCTACCTATATAGGATAGGCAACCCCGAAGGCCCTAGGAGATTGACCCTTAAGCCACCATAGGTTGCTGTATTTATAGGGACGGCCTATAGTGCAGAACGTGTCCCTTATGTAGGTAGGGACACAGAGAAATATCGTTGTTCCCGGGAAGCGGTGGGACCCTCGTTGGGGTCCCCGGCGGAAGTACCTGAATAAGGATCAGACGGACGTCTGACCCTTTGAGAAGTGTGTTGCGGGCCCGAGCATCGGAGTGCTCGGAAGGTATTTCTACACATGTGCACCAACAGGCCTAATAGATAACTTAGTGACTGCGCAGTCACCCACGACCTCCGTAGGAGTACGGGACATGTGGGTGGGGGATTACAGGACACTGGGTGGGAACGTCAGACATTGGGCCTGAGATGCATAAGGTTATGTAATGTGTTATATGTTCATAGTAAAGCCCTTAGTATATATATAATCACTGTGTGTGTATTTTCTTATTGGGTTCCTATGTAGGGTCATTCTACATTTCCATAGAATCCTACATAGGTGGAGGCGCTGAACCAAGAAGATCCGTTCCAGAGGATTCACCCCAGGCTCTCATTAGCGGAGGCTCAGACCTCCTGTGAGCCTGCAGGTATACTTTATCTTTAAGATCTGTGTACTGGGCCCGTAGGGACAGCTATTTCAATTAACTAAAAGCAGATGAAAAATATTTTATCTCCATATTTAGCTCATTAATAGCAAACCATATAATTACAATTTGTATTAAAAATGAAGTAAACAAATGCCTCTGCAACGTGGGGCATTAATAAATTAGCTTAATCTCCAAGAATCTGTTGTGTCAGAGCTGCATGAGAGTTTTAAATAATGAGAGGAACTCATTAAACTGGATACGCGGGGACTTCTGTGCATGGGGAATGTAACATGCTCTATGGAAAGAGGGAGATTAATTATCAAAAATAATTAATGTATTACAGCTTGTGGCAGAATGTGTGTCGCAGTACGAAATCCTGGTCTACAATAAGGGAACGACCCAATTGCCCTTATATTAACCGAGTCCCTTCTTAAGCAACCCCTGCATATTTACACACTTACCTCTACCACTTTTAAGAGTAACAGAGGTGGTACTATAGCTAGGGTGACCATTTTTCTGCAGTTAAAAACCAGGACAATATTTGCGCATGCGTGAAAGGCCCGCACCAATCACACATGCGTGACTCATAAGAGCCGATTGTGCATGTGCGGCCGACAAGAGCTGATTGCGCCTGCGCGCGATTGGCTCGTGCTGGCAGTGCACTTGCGATTGGCGCGAAAAACCGGGACGTTTTTAGACTTTTGAAAAAGTCATCGGGACACCAGGACACAAGCCCAAAAACCGTGATATTCCCGGAAAAAATGGGACTGTTGGTCACTCTGACTATAGCAGACAGGGTAGCAGCATCTGGTACTGGGAAGTGTTCAACAATAAAGATCGGCAGATCTCGTATTGCCAAACAGTCTCACCCTAATTTAGCCTAGTTTGGGACGCTAGCGTTGAACGGCCCTAAATCCAGATCCACATTTCCTCCCCACTAGGCACATGACCCAGCTTGCCACCCAGCCAGCACATTTTACAAGTTACATGTGGGGAAAGGGTTCCAGTTATAAATTTAGACATCACTGCCATTTCTTTCACAATACAGTCAAGCAAGGAATAAAAACCAAAATATGTAGATGCATAAAAATCTGAACGTTTGGGGAAAACAGTAAGAAGCAGCACATCCATGTTTTTAGATAAATAGAAAGCCACTAAAAACAACATAACAATAAAAATGTGCGGTGGGCTGCGTTATCTTCTTGCTAATGATATTCCAAGTGTAGCCATATGCACCTGGCTATACCATCCTGGCCCCAGTATTATAAGTCCTGACAAGTGCAGGCAGTGCTGGGGTTAAACTCCTTTCACACGGGCCAGCATGTGAGCCACAATACCGGGAAGTTATTATGTCGCGGTTTCCAGGTGCTAGTCTGGAAACCGTTGGAGCATGTGCCTTTGCTCACTCCAGTGGTGATGCCCATTTACTGGGGCTTAGGAGTGGGACACACCCCTGGTATAAAAGATGGCTACCTTTAAAATTTAGTGTAGCCTGCTCCTTAGGGAGTAGGCCTGGTTCTTCCTTGCCCCATCAGGGGGTAAAGTGATTAAGACTATCCCAGGGGCTTCAAGCTCCTGGGGGCCTAGTCAAGGGAAATGGTCCTGTGAGCATAGCTCTGACCACTGAAGAGAGGGCAAGCTGCGAGGTGCAAGAACTAGGGAAGCTAGGAAACTGTGCCTCTCTTGTATGAGAAGGATGAAGTATGTGCTGGTCCACCAATAAACGCAGTTGTACTGTTCCTGGCCTGTGACTGCATTATTCTGAGGGTTCCTGTGGGGAGAAACTCTTGCCTTTGGCTGAGCCCTGCTGGGTGGAGGCGCTGCACCATCCAGAAGAGAATTTCCTGTGTCCTACTCCCTATACCATCCCGGAGACTCAGTCCTCCTGATAACCAACAGGTGAGCACCACAGCACCATTAACACCATATGACCTGCAAATCTCCATTGGGGGGGGGGGGGGGTAGGGGTATTACACAAGGTTACATAGTTACATAGTAGATGAATGAAAAAAAGAAGTGTGTCATTCAAATTCAACCTATGCTAAATAACAACAATAGATAATAAAAAAATAATTATTGCCTGGTTTTCACAGTGTATACAGAAGTATGTATACAGCTTTCTAAAGAGCTTACACTCTAATATTATTGTCGGATGTACATGGAAATAAAATAATCTGTGCAAGGTAACACGGAGCGGACACTAGCAAAGGAATTTCTTAACGATAAATGAGTCTGATTTTTCATAGACTTCAATTAAGTCTTGAGCTAAAAAGTCAGCATGTCTGAATAAAAATGACTCTCTTGCTTTGGTCAAGAACCCCTGAATTTCAGTGACTTGGGCCCTTGCACTTTGACAGCTATGTTTATACAATGAATTTCCATTCCAAAGTGTTTTCCAATTCTACTTACTTATGAGACGTTTAATGCGGTCACCACTGCGGTGGAAACTTATCGGCGTATGACCTTGGAGCCTTCGAGCAATCCCCCATCAATTCTCCAAACGCAACCCCAAAAAAAACCCAGGTAGCCAAGATTGGAGGTAAAATTGTGCAGGAGCCTTATGAATAAAAAAACACTTTGTTTGAACCAAATAGAGACAGAAACTGCCCCCTCCCCACCTTGCCAGTGTGTCCTTCAGCAGATACCCGGCCCCATGTTGCCCCACCACGGCTAGGGTCCACCTCCAGGTGCCACGCAGGACACTGGCCCCTGCAGCACCCAAAGACCACCTAGGGTAAGCCACCAATACCTACCGCCCCCGGCAGATACGACTTCCCTTCCCACTGTAGACCCAGTACCAGTTTTTTGTTTTATACTCATCTGTTTACTATTTCCTTTTACATATACATTGTCAATCTCATAAACTCATAACCATGAAGCAATAACAGTTAAACAATACTAACAATTAGAAAATGAGTAGGAGGGAGATCGGGCTGCTTCCTCCTGGGTGTGAGGAAGGAGGAGGCCCCCCCTTTCAAACCGGATTTTTAAGGCTCCTGGGTGGAGCTCCCCACACCCAACCCAACCATTCCCACTCCCCCTTAATATCTTGGTACCACAACCCCCTGCATGAATGGGAAAGAGGGGAAAGGGGGGAGGCGGGGTAGAGTTTGGGGGCCTTGGCCCAGCGGTCTAGCTGCCCCTTCCCCTATGGGTCAAGACTCCTTTTCTAGTCTTCATGGCTTGTCTGAAAAAGGTAGAGGGGAGAAAGGAACATGCAAATGATGTTAGGTACCGGTGACAGACAGACAGCATTGTAATAATAACAATACAGTGTATGCTGTGCTGTATATAAAATGTTACAGCCCATGTAGAGTTTTTCATCTAATTTTGGTAAAAATAACTCTGAATGACATTTTGAATTTATTATAATGTAACAAGCATTTTTTGTTCTATAGCAACCATTTACAAAGTCACATCCTCTTCTGCAACAGGCTCTGGCACACCCCTTTTTGAGCCCTGCCCTCTTTCTAGCAGTGCACCAATTGTATCTAGTGACGGCCTGGTCACATGATCTTCCCCACAGAACTTTGCATCTTTGGTCCTCTTCTGCTGCACTGACAGCCATTTAGTGAACCCCCGAGCCGAATCTTCGCTGATCGATCACAGGAGAACGGATCTATCAGCAACTTAGCCAATTACTTATCATTGTGTGGATTGTATTGATGCGCATATTAAAGGGGAACAAATTTAATTAAAAAAAACGTCAACTTGGACTGCTGCTTTAATAAGTATCTATATCATTTCAATTCACATTTCCTACCATTGTTCATTTCCTCTCCTTTGACAATCGTAGTTTGCTGTTCGCAAAAACAACATTCCTCAGTACTTCAAAGTCTTCATATTCCGAGGATAAAGGAAAAGAACTTCAAGGAATTTATTGGCGTGGAGCTTCCAATATGGCACCATAAAATCCGATATGAATGACCCACTTGTATCTTTCTATGAGTGAGAAATCAGACCTTTTCACCCCTCCTTTCCTCAGGGTAGAAGCAGAAGGAATAGTTCATCTAGTAGCAAATAAATCCAGCGCTCTTCCCATTACACCGTAATATAGTGACCCAATGTCACCAGCTCGCTTTCATAGCTCTTAACTGGTTCTCTCAGCCGCGGCTCTGCATGGGCTAACAAGTCAGGATGTTACCTTAGTGTACTGTTGCATTGTACTAGTTAGTACAAGTGGTGTTTTTATTTGCTGTACACTGTACGGGGGAGGGTTTTTGTCACGGTTTTTTTAACCCACCGTAACTTTTATAATGTCTGGTTATTCCCGCTTACCAGCTTCACGTTGCATAGCAGCAACCAACCTCGCACTGATGTGGCCCAAAAGATCTGTGAGTAGGTTTAAGTGGCCGTGCATTTCTGTAACCCAGGCTGTGCTGAAAAGCTGTGCAATACGGCGGGTATGGGCCTATAGGGGTCCATGTTAAAGCGTGTAAGAGGTAAAGAGTGCTCACTTGCATGTCATTACCCAGAATCCCTAGCTGCAGCGGAAGCACTGTTTGCTAAGCAATAATGGGGAAAGAGAGTTGCAGACCTGTCTGAGACATGCAAATGCACCGTAAGTGGTATTTCTATTTGCTGAGCATTCGACTAGGAATTCACAATTACATTTATAGCTTTGTCGTCATTTACGATACCTGAAACAAGTCTACACTTCCCCTGGAACAGTATACTGTAATTACTAGCACTATTACATTTACTAACACGGTTATCCCGATCATGCTAGGACTATTATGTACGCAATTGTAACTGTAAAATGTAGTAATAATTAAGAATTTCATTTTAGTTACTTGCCAGCTGGAGAGGAACGTTAATTAAACCAAACTGATTGTCTGCCTCCGCAATTTAATTCCACAAATAAGGGTTCCTTGCAGAGGAAAATGTTCACTAAATATCAGGGTTATTTACTAAAGTCTCTCAGCTGCTAGACTTGGACAAAACCAATGCAGAAAAATGGCACCGGTGTTATCAGTGGGAACTGGGGTTCTCTGATAAACATGGTGGTGTATGGGCACTGGTATTGGCATCTACATTTTGCAGCTCGGAGTAATTAGACCCCGTGGTCTAGTGCAGGAGGGCTCAGCTCCAGTCCTCAAGATTTTAAGGATATCTCAGCTTCAGCACAGGTGGCTCAATCAGAAGCTCAGTCTGAGCCACCTGTGCTGAAGCTGGGACTGATTGAGCCACCTGTGCTGAAGCTGGGACTGATTGAGCCACCTGTGCTGAAGCTGGGACTGATTGAGCCACCTGTGCTGAAGCTGAGACTAATTGAGCCACCTGTGCTGAAGCAGTGATATCCTAAAAACCTGACATGCTGGGGGGTCTTGAGGACTGGAGTTCAGCCCCCCTGGTCTTGTGTAGTTGCATATTTATTTGTTTTTTGCCATCTTCATGGTCACGTTTGAGAGACCCCAACATTATTTCTTGCAGCTATAATACACTGGTAGTACAAAAATAGCTGTCTAATGATTTTTCACATCAAAATATATTATTCTCATTCAGTGTCGGAGGTGGAAGAGATGCATTAAAGGGCGTGAAAATGTTAACTAATATGCCTATGCATCCTATGAGTATGTCCTTCTCTGTTTTCCCCACATGTTTCTTGACGATGAATGTCACTTTTCTGTTGGCGTCTCAGACGGGAGAACGCAGGAAAAATGCTGGAGATCCAACGTCCAACCTGAATATTTTGGAGACATCTTTCTTTTTTTGAAGGAGGAACACCATGAAGGTTGACGGAAACAACCCATTACTTTCAAAGAGGTCTAGAGACATTTCACCAAGGTGTGAACATTTCTCACAGTCATAATGGCAATATATTGCTCGCCAGGGGATGTGTGATAACCAGGTCTAGATATCCACCATCTTGTAGATTTGTTTAGTTGCATCACAAGACATTAAAAAGGGGGAAGGGTTAACCCCTGTAGCCCCAGAGCAGTCTGCAATTATATGTTTGCCCCTCTAGCACTGAAGGGATTGGGACACTAAAGAATTTGAAGAAGTAGAGACTGCAAGATATATGAAGGGTGCCTTGAGGTATAATTACCTTATTGCCATAATTCTCTGGGTGTGCTGTTGAACAGATGGTGTTAGGACTGGAAGGGCTGGCTAATTTGTCTCATAAAAGGTATTTATGAGTTCCTTTTGGTCAAGAATCAGCCTGGATGACAAGTCTTGCTTGTTCGAAGATGCTCCAGTTGAGTTATCTATCGATGGAATGAAGATCCACTAAAAACCATTTGAGACATGGGCGTGAAATGACCTATTGATTGAGCCATTTCCAGAGGAAGTTATATGTGGGACGGTTAATAAAAAGAACAGAAGGATTCAGCAAACAGGCTGTATGTTACACATCTTTATTAGCCCACGTTATTGCTTTTGAAGTGGGCATAATTCATAGACATTGCTGAATGTGTTCTTTCAAGATCGCATATGCCCCCAGCTCTCCTGTGTTGCCAACTGCTCCTCTTTCTCCAGGATATAAGCGACGTGGTGGGTAAGGCCTCCGGATTGGCAGATGCCGGTTCAAGATGGAATGACAGCTCTGTGTGACACTTTATAGCACTGATCTCTAGACAATCAGATTGTAAGTTCTTGAGTACTGATTCGTGATTTTATTGTACTACTCTGTACTCTGTTCCATAACTGCAGCTAATGTAGGCAATGCTGTACATAGATTTAAACTGGCATAAAAAACATAAAGCAAGCTGTTTGGACAATAACAATCTGAGAATAAAAAGTCCAGCCATAGGAAGGTGACACTGGGATTTAGACAAATGTCTCCATATCCCAGTGTTTGCAAAGTTTAAAAAATATAAAGAAAAATAATAATAATATCAATAACTCACAATATTAGTTCTATTGCCATGAAAGATCCTAGCATAACATCTACAAATACGTTTTTTTAATAACGGACAATAAAAAAGTCTTCAGGGCCAATCAGTCTGCTACAATTAGTGTGCAGGTTATTCTCTATTTAAAGAAGTGAACAAAAAGCGGTGTACTGCATAACTCTTATTTCTCAAGGCTTAATCATTCTGGATTATAGACGTTTGTCGATCTAAAGCAGGGGTCTCAAACTCAGGTCTGAAGGGCCACTAGCAGGCCAGATTTTATGAATATCCCTGCTTCAGCACAGGTGGCTCAGTTGGTGGCTCAGTCGAAGACTGCAGTCCTCAAGGACTGAGTTTGAGACTCCTGAGTCCTGATCTAAAGCATGACGACTCCTGATAACGCCTTCTCTAACAAATGATTATGCCACACTTACTGTCATTTGGCTATGCTGCATTTTCAAAGACTACTAAAATGTACAAGGAAACAGCGCGTCAGCAGACCCTGGTTCGAAAAAGCTTATTTATTTTTAAGATGGATAACATGACCGGAAAGATCACCCCTCATAGTATCAGTGGGCCCATAAAGACAACCACCAATTGTTAGTTTTATATTAACAAAAAGATCGCTCGCCTAAACCTCTGAAAATGTCTGGCTACAGATTGCAGACTTTCTGCCTCAAAATGTTTCATTAGTTGGTTAAATTGTCACATTTTTGTAGAAGCCCTTCAATGCTTTATCACTCAATGGGTCCCACTGAAACTTGCCTGTGTTGACTTTCTAACCCATTAGTAATGATTGTTTGCATTTGCACATTGTATAGCACAGCTTAGCGACTGCCTAATACCGTACAATGCAAGCGCGTATCAAAAATGTGACGAGGACAAAAATATTATATAGAAATAATGCTGAAAAGATTCACAAGCAATGACAAGAAGCAAGGGAGTGGTGGAAATAAAGTGATAGGATTACACACACACACACGTACGTACACACACACATACACACCTTTGTAGCATTTCCCTACTGTACATATCCCATTGGGACCCACCCTGGTTTTTGGATGACCCCATAGCTACACTATGTTCAGAATAGGGGCTGTGAGACATAATAGAGCAAATATACACGGGAAAACACTTTCTTTGTAATTGCCGACAATAATTCATTTTTACAAAAGGTGGATCTCTGGTAATTTAATCTGAGAGCATTTATGTAAGCACCTGACTGCATTGTACGCGCACATGGAACACCGATACTGAACAATCAGCGCTAGAGAGGACATTACCCAGAGATAAAGCCTTCATAATTTGTCAGCTGCATGCACTAATAACTCTTTTATTCTTCCACTTTCTAATAACATTCAGCACAAGATGAAAAGAGAACCTCTTTAAACAAACAATGCTTTGATGTGCCTTTTCAGCAGCTGAAAGGCTGGCTGGGTCTTTGCCGAGAGCCCTCCTTGTGTTGCGACCACTTGTACTCCTGCTCAGAGTGAGGTCCACAAGTTCTTGCGTGTTGTTGACATACCTGGGAATGCAGGCTATTGAAGATAAGGCTTAGAGTAACACACGTGAATCACGGTGGTTTCTGTGGCTCTCTGCCCATCCCTGTTCTAGTGTCTTCTATTGCTTCGCTTTCACTTTTTGCTTAAACTTCTCCGCCGACTGTAAAAAAGCTGGTGGAAAAAAATCTGCACAACCCTTTGGATCACAGGGGGGGGGGGGGGTACTACATCACATAGGGCAGCCAAGGGGTTAATCAGGGCTTTTATTTGATGTTTTGTCGCACAAAGGGTCTGCAATATATTGTTCAGCAGGAGCAAGAAGAGAAACCATGTCAGGATAAGCCATTCTCTGGGCCCATCAGCAATGTCCCAGATAATTCAAATGGTTTCATTCACTTAAACCGGTGGTTTCCAACTTCTTGAAGTGAAACTTCTTTCCTGGCGCCTACAGGGTTTTCATAGGAAAATGCATTGTCTTGTAACGAAAAACCGTAACAAAGCGACGCCACGCTGCTAATGGTCGTGCGCCCGTCGCACATGCACAGAAGATGAGCTTGTGCAGTACCGCCCTTGTCCACCAAGTACATTGGCGCTCCCCCCTCTTCCAGCACGCATGCGCGCCACTGACTGAGGGGAGGAGAGGAGCCGGGAACACCAAGCAGGGGGAGAGCGAGAGAGCCGCGTCCCATGAGATCCCGGTGCTGACACACACACAGTCACACACACATACACAGTGATTCACACACACATACACGCAGTCACATACACGCAGAGTCACACACACATACACAGTCATTCACACACACATACACACAGTCACATACACGCAGAGTCACACACACATACACGCAGTCACATACACGCAGAGTCACACACACATACAAGCAGTGTAACGGACTTATCCCTGTTAAAGAAACTATCTCTAAAATCCAGCAGGGATCTGGTTAAGTGGAGCAGACGATTAACCAGACTCCACCTAGCCAATTAAGTCTATAAGAAAAGCCTCCTGTTGGAAACAGGAGATTCCTTAGCTCACATTTGGGCTGACAGAAGGAGAGCAGAGAAGCCTGTACATAGACACTGTCTTGAGCACAAAGGCTGTGCTGAGATCAAGACACCCAGACACCCAGAGACCCATATTTCCTGGACACAGAGAACCCAGGAAGCTGCCAGAGTCTGACATGGAGGGCCACCTGCTTAAGGTACTTCCTGAGACTTTGGGGTGATAGGCTGATAATGGGAATATCCCTCCAGTCCTGCAGATAGGGCCCGGGTAAGTAATTTGCCCTTACAAAGGGATAGGGGTTTGTTATTTTGTTGTTTTTGTATGTTTTGCCTGGATAAAGGAACAGGCTCAATAAAGCCAAGATATAATGTCCCCCAAATCGGTCTCCATTATATGAACGTCTACACACATCTCTTCCATGCAGAGTCACACACACACACACACACACACACAGAGTCACACACACACGCAGAGTCACGCGGAATTCACAGGTAGTATAAATATATTAGTGCTGTGCACGTGCGTTCTAAGTCACACTTCTTTGCGTTTTGTCACTGAAATTGTGTTTTGATTTTTAATTAAAAACATCACCATCACAAATACAATTGATGCGACAAAAGACAAAGAAGTTTCACTTACTGTAAAATGCGCGTACTCGGCACACACACTTTTTTGGGTTAGGGAACCCAATGTAAAATTTTGTGGAACCCCAACTCTCTCTAATACCGTGTATGAGATCATATGTATTGTAAGGAACCCCAACACTCTCTAATAGCACGTCTGAGATCAGATGCATTGTAAGGAACCCCAACCCTCTCTAATAGCGCGTCTGAGATCAGATGCATTGTAAGGAACCCCAACCCTCTCTAATAGCGCGTCTGAGATCAGATGCATTGTAAATTCTTTTGTATTTGGAACAATTTTAAAATGACCTGAAAATTACAGGGAACCCTTTAGGGGTGTCCAGGGATCCCAAGGGTTCTTAGGAAACCTGGTGGGAAAACACTGTCTTAAACAAATGGGCAAAACCAGATGACTAATTTACAATCATGTCATTCATTCGAATACAAATGATTTCACCTGGTTTACTTCCTATGTTTGTATATCTTTACTTATATAGCGCCATCCATGTACTTAGCGCGTTACAGCAGTCACACACGGGACATGATATTATAACACATAATGGGAAGAAGCGCGCCAGACATAAAACAATAGGGAAAGGAGTCCCTGCCCCGGAGAGCTTACAATCTAAATGTCCTAACCAGAGGAAAATGTTATAAAAAAAAAGAATTTAAAACAAAAACCCGTCAAAAATAAAACAAGGGGCAGCGGCAAATGTCTGACCCTGAAAGTTCTTACAAAATAGAAAAATGTCCAACGTTGTAATAAATTGGAAAATAAACCTGTGAAACAAATTTAAAACATTTGCAAATCTCTACTTATGACCATTCTACCTCTGCTCTCCTCCTTTTTTCCCTTGCACCCCTCATTTACGCTCTCCCTACTCCTCCCTCCATTTCCAATGTGCCCTTATCTGTCTTTCCCCATCTCTGAGGCTTCCCTGAAAATAGAGTTTTGATCTCTCTCTCTGTCTCTCGCTCTCTCTCCAGTATACTGTATGCTGTAAGCTTCATATGCTGCACCTTTAGATTGACTATGCATGAGGATATAAAGCAGAACTCAGCAGGAACAGACAGCCAGACCTGGAATTGCTCTCACTGGCAAATACAGAGTCTGGAGCTGTCACAGCGTAAGAAGAGTAAGCTCGGGAGGAACCGATGATTACAGATCAGTGTGTTATGTAATGACACACCAAGAGATATTTGATGATATACTTTAAATATTACAGCATTTATTTGCTTGGAAATGAACTGTCAAAATCCCTGATACTAGAGTCTAGGTTTTAAGCCCATGAACCAGAATGTATTGGCTCAATCGTCTACTCTACGTGACCTTAACAAAAGTCATTTCCTCCACTTCACCTTCAGGGACCAACTCAGTTTAGCCTACTGCCATCCCACCTGTGCTATTCCTTCTCCACGAGCTCATCTAGTGAATGATGTACTGTTGAAGGGAGCACTTTGGAAATAATGCTTGCAAAAATATTTCGGGGAAGTGGATGCAATAATTAACTGTTTTCGATAGACGTGGAGAGTTCTCTCTCACATTCCAACACACGATGGAACCACCTCTATTGTATTCTCTACCTCGTGGGCCATGCAACTGGGAACATTTCTCGACTCCTCAAGGATTGCTGGTTTCTGCGGCAGTTTCATCTGTCACAGCTGCTTAAAGTTCACCGAGCTGTTTTTAGTTACTCATTCAAATATTCATAAGAAACCAGGACTGCAGTTTTCTGTCTGGTAACAGCTTCATTTTCTGCTGGTACGGAGATTGCCCTGTGGAATGCCTCGCTCGGCCCTGATTGGCCCCTGGGCGGTCATGTGATCCTTCAAAGATAATGGAGTTTCCCTGAGAGAAGGCGAGAGAGGCGGGTTGCGCTTTTTATCCTTGCCTGGCCGGGCAATGGAAATAATTGCACTAGACAGTTATGGATTCTCAAAGAGGGCTGGGAGATGGTAAAGTCTGTATCAAGCACTGCTCGGAGCTGCCGCAGGGAGCACACACTCTAAATTATTTACCTGGTGGGACATCTCATACCTCAGGAAACCAGAAAACAGTCACATTTCTGTGCAAATATTTACCTTAGCAACATTGTACCAAAGTACCGTAGTGAAAACAGCCGGTGATTCTGGGAAATGTTTTGCGTGATGGCCAATGGACTGTGACATAACATGGCAAGCGGGGGGGGAGAGGGGGGCGGCAGGACTGGCATGTTCCTACAATCTCACCAGAGAGCTAACTAAATAATCCTATTAAATATGACTGATCAGGGATGTATTTCTTTGTAAGGGCAAGCAAGGGTATTCCTGACAAGTCCAGACCTCCCGTGACACATGATGTCAGTGTGATCCAGGCTTGAACATATGTCCACCTCTTTGTCCCATACTGTACGTTTAAAAGATGGATTAAAAAACAGTGATATTTCATATTTTGTGATATTTCCTTTCCAATATGGAAGGGCAATATTTTTAAAAGCAGAAAGCTATCCTTTGCTTGGCACAAATCCTCTATTCACCTTCTCTCTCTCAATCTCTCTCTCTCATTCTCTCTCTTTCTCTCATTCTCTCTCTCTTTCTCTCTTTCTCTCACTCATATCTCTCCTAATCCTGGACCCAGCCGTATACACACCTGCTCTCACTCACGCCTCCCTGCCACCTCTTTCCCTGCTTGTGGTATTAACCCATCAAATACTGGCCAACCTTAAAACTTACATTGCAAAAGAAGCATTCCAATAGCCTGGACTCATGGCTACTGTCCCTTACCCACACTCACAGTCACATCTACCAACCATTGTGGCCAAGCACTGCCATCTACTGCACTTATTTCCTCACCTGCTGTCTCTAAGGCAGAGTCGACGTTGGCGCTGAGCACGCTTGGCGCTCTTACCTCCTTCAATCTTCACGTTCCCGACCACGCTCATGGGAGTGGGGGCGGCAGGGAGGTTGAAAGAGGTGAACGGTGGGGGGAGCGGAGAGAGGTGCGGAGAGAGGTGAATGGGGGGGGGGGCGGAGAGGTGACCGGGGGGGGCTGAGAACAGAGAGAGGTGAACGGGGGGAGCGGAGAGAGGGGAGGAAGAGAGAGAGAGAGAGAGAGAGAGGGAGAGGGAGAGAGAGAGATGGGGGGGAGGGAGAGGGGGGAGGGAGAGAGAATGGGGGGAGAGGGGGGAGGGAGGGAGAGGGGGAGGGCAGGAGAGAATGGAGGGGGGGGACGGGGAGGGAGGGGGGAGAGAATGGAGGGGGGAGAGAATGGAGGGGGGGGAGGAAGGAAGGAAGGAGAGAGGGGTTGGAGGGAGAGAATGGAGGGGAGGGGGAGGGAGAGAATGGAGGGGAGGGAAGGAGGGGAGGGGGAGGGAAGGAGAGAAGGGGGAATGAGAGAATGGAGGGAAGGGGGAGGGAGAGAATGGAGGGAAGGGGGAGGGAGAGAATGGAGGGAAGGGGGGGAGGGAATGGAGGGAAAGGGGGAGGGAGAGAATGGAGGTGAGGGGGGGGGAGAGAAGGGGGAATGAGAGAATGGAGGGAAGGGGGAGGGAGAAAATGGTGGGGAGGGGGGGAAGGAGAGAAGGGGGAATGAGAGAATGGAGGGAAGGGGGGGAGAGAATGGAGGGAAGGGGGGGAGAGAATGGAGGGGAGGGGGGAAGGAGAGAATGGAGAGACACACAGACCCACACACAGTCCCTATCCAGCCAATGACACGCCCCTCCCTTGATAGCCACGCCCCCCTCGCTCCTGCTCTATAATTTTATGCAGGACAGTGATCGCTCATGCTTGAGAGCGGGGACGTCGCCATCTCTCTAATCATGTGCGCCGGGTGTCCTGGCTATTTCGCAAGCGCGCAAGGGGGGGCATTGCGGGCAAGTTGAGCGTGCTTGAAAGTAATTTTTTTTGTTTACTCAAGCGCCAAGCTTGAGTGAGCGTGCGTGCCCGCGTGAGCGGGGACTTACACATATAGATTTATGTAAGTAAAAGCGGAAAGCACCGCGCGCTCAGCGCCAGCGGCGACGCAGCCTAAGCCTCCCAACAGACCACTTAGATTGTAAGCTCTCCGGGGCAGGGATTTCCTTTCCTACTGTCTGATTTTGCTGTGCTTATTGTATTATTATAATGCCCTGTGCTGTGTCGTCTTTGTGTACCCTGTGGGCGCTTGAGTACCCTGTGGGCGCTTGAGTACCCTGTGGGCGCTCTATAAATAAAGATATACATACATACTTACATACAGTCAAAATGTCAGGTGTTACCCAGCAGGCCACAGCCAGGATGCTTACCTGCTGCTCATGGAAATCTCCCAGTTAGCACAAGCAGTCAGTTCTCTCCGCCAGTTACCATTCTACAGAGCAGCGGTGCGCAAACTGCGGGGCGCGGCGGTTACTGAGGTCCAGCGCTCTTCCCCATGGCATTTAAATTGAATGCCGGGGGAGGCGTGAGGCCTCTGTCACTCACCTGCTGCCAGCCGGGTCTTCGGCGACGCGTCGCCATGGCAACACGTGTCAAATGACGCGATGGGGGCACGTGATGTCATTTGAGAGGGGGGTGAGAACGCTGTGGCTCCCGGAAAAGGGGACGCAGCTCAAGAAGTTTGCGCAGCGCTGCTGTAGAGCGCGGCTCTGCGAGTCGTTTTGCAAAGGGGCGATATTGGAATAAACCTTCAGTCTGAGAAGTTAATATACAGTAATCGGAGAAGTTAATATACAGTAATCGGAGAAGTTAATATACAGTAATCGGAGAAGTTAATATACAGTAATCGGAGAAGTTAATATACAGTAATCGGAGAAGTTAATATACAGTATTCGGAGAAGTTAATATACAGTAATCGGAGAAGTTAATATACAGTAATCGGAGAAGTTAATATACAGTAATCGGAGAAGTTAATATACAGTAATCGGAGAAGTTAATATACAGTAATCGGAGAAGTTAATATACAGTATTCGGAGAAGTTAATATACAGTAATCGGAGAAGTTAATATACAGTAATCGGAGAAGTTAATATACAGTAATCGGAGAAGTTAATATACAGTAATTGGAGAAGTTAATATACAGTATTCGGAGAAGTTAATATACAGTAATCGGAGAAGTTAATATACAGTAATCGGAGAAGTTAATATACAGTAATCGGAGAAGTTAATATACAGTAATCGGAGAAGTTAATATACAGTAATCGGAGAAGTTAATATACAGTAATCGGAGAAGTTAATATACAGTAATCGGAGAAGTTAATATACAGTAATCGGAGAAGTTAATATACAGTAATCGGAGATGCATTGCTAACCGCTTACCAATGATAATACTTCTATATTGCACGCACTTACACCGCGTGTCACATGCTGCACACGAACATTACCTCAGCTTCAAAAGTCCGTTTCAGTGGGAAATGTTGCACATAGCTGCCTGAGTAGCAATAAAATGAGCAGAAACAGGCAGTCCCGCTGGGGCCCACACCTCGGGGGCTTTCAGGGGCCGGATTCGGCTGCCAGGCCGTCAGCTGGAGAGCCCTGCTATAGCGCCATCATGTGGCTATTCAAAGCGGTCACTATGGCACAATGGAAGGGGAGGGTGGAGCCCCTCACACTCATGGGGGCAGGAGGTCGTTACGGTGGCATCACATTCTCAACTCTTAGTTTATAAGTTGCCAAGATCTTTAGAAAGGAAAATACAGTAGGAGATCAAAGGCACAGTCACACATATCATATGTAAATATGCTCACAAGTGATATTTGTATTTGCTGTACAGTGGAGGTTTTTTTTCCCCACTTTCTTTTACCCACCATAACTTATATAATGTGTGGTAAAACCTATCCCAGCTTCAAGTTGCAAAGCTAGTACAACCTCGCACTGATGAGATCCAAAAGGTCAAAACAGCTGTCTGTGAGTGGATTAACTAGCTCTGCACTTCTGTAACCCAGGCTGTGCTGAAAAGCTGTGTAATACGGCTGGTATACGCTTATAGGGTTCCATGTTAAAATGGATAAGAGGTCAAGAGTGACTCACTGTGAGTGCTCATTTGCATGTCATTACCCAGAATCCCTGACTGCAGTGGAAGCGCTGTTTGCTAAGCGATAACAGGGAAAGACAGAGTTGCAGACCTGTCTGAGACATGTGAATGTACCAACAAGATGTCGCTTTATTTACTGTACATGGCACGGGGGACAATTTTTGTCACTTCTTTTTTTACACATCGTAACTTGTTTAATGTCCTAATATAAGAGCAAATTCATGCATCAAATACTGCTGCTCCCGAGGTCTCTGCTCAGTGGTATTTAAGCATCTTGAAAACGACAGCCCTCACTTCCCAACTACAAATAAGGGGCATTGTGGTTTTGCTTCTGTAGGCTGATGGCTAACGGTCTCAGCACAGCACAAAATAACAGTTATTATGGGGTGGGTACAGTTAAAGAGCAAAGGCACAACTACCCATCCAACAATGAATCCCTTTGCCACAAACATGGTAACACAGCTTCACCGGAAGGGGCGAGGCCTCCCACGTCACGAAAACCACGATTATTTCTTTAAAATCTCCCCCTAAATTCTTCCAGGAAGGGATTTTTTTCCCCCCTAATCAACACTTCCACGTTTGATGCATTCATGGTATTGTGGTCCTTGTATATTAATTCCCGGCTTAATAAGCCTGGCAGACATGGTTGGAGCTATATAAATAAAGTATAGAAGGAAAGTGCAATTATTTTGAACAAGTCAGTGATGTGGGCTGTAAGTGGGGATTAAAACATTGGATCCCCTATGTAACTGCTTAAAGATGCAATGTGGTGAGCTGCCGGGTTTTTGGGTTAATTGTTGCTACCGTCCTTTAATCATGACAGCTGTGCGACTCGGTCGATGCCCCACATGCTGTTGAAGGGTCAAATTCACTCTTACTTGCACACAATCCTCCTAGGCGCGTCAAACTCAGCATAGCTTGGAGGCCAATTCGCAAGTCCGACTGCAAGACTCGGGCCGCACCAGGGAAAAGAAACAGTCACTGTAACCCACACGTGTTGTCTTGAGCTTTCCCGATTTAAAATCTGTAAACATTGCTGGTATATCTATCCCATCCCCCCCCCCCTCTCTATTCCCTCTCTCCCCATTCTGAGAAGTTTCTAGAGACGAGGAAACGAATCCCGGTATGTGGCACTGAGAGAGGGGGGAGGGAGGCTCTCCCTCCCCCCTCCCCCTCTCTTTCCCCCCTCTCCCTCTCTTTCCCCCCTCTCTCTTGCTCACTCTCTCACGGTCTTACTCCCCCACCCCCCTCAAACTGTGTCTCCCTTCCCCCCACCCTCACAATAAACAGTACTCCCCCACAACACACACATGTCGTGGATCTACTTCCGTCTCGCACCTGCGGGGGCAGGAGACACGGACCAGTGGGGGAGGATGATGACCCCCGCAGCAGCTGGGGCCTGACCGCCAGCCGGACGCAAGTTCCAGCACTGGCGGTGCCCCCGCACCCACCAAATTATCCCAGGTCTCCCCCGTCTGCACCCGGATTCCAGCGCAGCGTCCATCGCGCAGGCGCCGGCCGCGAGTTTGCAGCCCTGAGGTTTACTCTGGAATATGTTAGCGCTTTAGAAATAAACGAAAATAATGTATTCGAAACAAAACATTGTTTTCCGTAAACGTGGCTTTCACTTTGACTTCAGAAACATACATTTTATTTAGACTGTCCCCTATAGTTTTCAAGCAACATGAAAAGAACAAGGGCAGGGTAACCCTATTTAACTCGTTAGAACTCGCGATACGCTGCTAAGTGGGACAGAATGAACCCCTTCATCATTTCACCGGAAGAGCTGTTGTCGCAGCCACGGAGGTAGCCTGTGTAGCAGCAGTGCCACCTAGTGGAGACGACCTAAAAGGAAGAAATCCTGCTGGATATTCCTCCAGGGGAAACGCAGCGGGTGTCAAGTCTTGTGGGCCAATAGGAAGCAGCAACATCATCGCTTACGGCTTCCTATTGGACTGTATCCTGAAGCTAGGGTCACGTGTTGAGGTATGAATAGCTTCAGTTAGCTTTAACTCATGTCTTCCCTCTTCCAAAGCATGACAAGTCCTTAATGTCTTTCTTAACTTTATTGCAGAAGTAGAAAGCACAGGAACTTGTAGGTGTAGTGTAGGCAGAGAGGGCTTCTCTATGTGGGATGCTTCTATGAGGTTAGACTATGGTAAGAGAGAAAGGCCTTACCAGGGGTGGATGCAGACAGGACTGTACTCACTGTGATCTTAGGTGGAAAAGGAAGTGAGGGGCAGGGGTCACACTAAAAGTGGAGTGAGAATGCACTGAGAGAACTGTCAGCAAGGACAGGGGGGGGAAATGGGAAAGCCCATTAACTGGAGGACTGGAGATGGTGCCAGTGCAACCAGGGGTGTGACAGACTGGAAGGAAAAAGGGCTACATAATGTATCCATTCCATCTGCACTGGGAGTAAAACTGTAAGGAAAGTAACATCCAAATACAGCTAGCAGGCAGAACTGCCAAGGGAGGGGGGGCTGAAACAGAGAAGGCAGACATGGGTATTTCTGTTCCATGACAGACTGCTATTTAAATGCCCCAGGAAAGACCAGTAAACTTCTCGGTAGCCAGGTCCCCCCTCCAGAGCTAGAGATAGCTTCAGTCCCAGATTTGGTGGCATTAGTGCACCCTTCAGGTCCTCCTTGTATTATAATAAATTACATTTGAAGGAGCAATTCGTGTTTTTTTTTTTACTGTTTTTTTAACATAGGATTTAAGCATGGGGTCTCCGGAGCGGAACCCCATACATTTCAGCTCCGGGGACCCCCTGCTTCCGGAGATACAGACCTCCGTAGGTAGCTGCTCCGCTCGACTAGCAGGATTCACATTAAAAACACACCTGCTTAACGAAGCATATGAGTAGCTCTGTATCTGATACTATACACGTTACATAAAGCTTGGCCCCTTGCAGACGCACTTACTAGAACTCCCTCCTACTGTCTCTGTACCTTCTTCCTACCTACCAATTAGACTGTAAGCTCTTCGGAGCAGGGACTCCTCTTCCTAAATGTTAATTTTTATGTCTGAAGCACTTCTTCCCATGACCTGTTATTTGTATTATTTGTTATTTGTATCAGCGGTGCGCAAACTGGGGGCACGCCCCCCAGGGGGGGCGCAAGATTGTTCAGGGGGGGGGGGGCGCACCGGTTGCAGAGTCGCCGCGCTCTTCCCCAAGGCATTTAAATTAATGCCGGCGATCGTGTGAGGCCTCTGCAACTTCACTTACCTTGTCTTCGGTGACGAGTCGCCGTGGCAACGTGGCATGGCAACGTGACGTCACGTGACCCCGCTGCGTAATTTGACACCGGAGAGGAGGTAAGAAAGGAGGGGCGCGAGCAGGGAGGGAAGCAGGAAGGGGGGCGCACGCTGGAAAGGTTGCGCACCGCTGATTTATATGATTGTCCTGTGTATTACTACTGTAAAGCGCCATGTATATTAATGGCGCTATATAAATAAAGACATACATACATGGCGGCGTTTCAGAGTCACTGCGCCCTGCGGCCAATAGTGAAGCCGTGACGTCATCCGGTCTCCTATTGGCCCATGTAACGCGGGAGCTTTAAACCTTAAAACCCAGCTCAGCCGGAGCAGCTACCGGCAACTTCTGTGGGGGTAAGTATCTCCGGAAGCAGGGGGTCCCCAGCGCTGAAATGAATGGGGTTCTGTTCCCGAGACGCCCGGCTTCAAACCCGTGTTAAAAGAAAATTAAAACATGAATTACCCTTTTAAACTCAAATGTGTCTGTGTCACTGCTAAGATGGCTAGAACAATGCCTGTGTCACTGCTAAGCTGGCTAGAACAATGCCTGTGCTAAATCATTATATATTACAAGGAAAAACAAACACATTTAATCTATGATATTGCAACTCCTTTCTAGAGCATATTTGGGTTTGCTGATCAGAATGGCAAATCTACTATAAAAAAACAAACAAGAAGAACCGTGGATCCTGGCGTTTATGCCGGTCGCAGATACAAAAACACGGCGTTCTGCTGGTCTTGATGAAAAAGGGACAACGTTATTGCTAAAGGTCCTAGTGTGGAACGAAACGCCGATCCGTTTCCTCCATAACTGTTGTACTTATTTTCATGAAGACCAGCGGAGTGCCAGGTTTTTGTACCTTTCATTGGATTTGCAAACCCTCACTGGATTTAAAGGAGCCGTTCCACATACCATTTTTTTGTGGCTCCCGCCCGGTTGCCAAGGTACTTACCAGTGAAGCAACCGAGTCTAAATTTCCCTCAAGGGAAACAAAATGGCGGCCAAATCTTGGGCCAATAGGAATTTGCAACATCACCTGCCGTGGCTTCCTATTGGACAGCCAGTTATATCCCCTGTAATAACCAGGATGTAATACCGGTAACTTCACAAGAAATGATCTGGGAAGCTGGAGGGTCCCCGGAGCGGAGAATAGCGCAGGTCAGCGCTAAAGAACCCCCAGTTCTGATCCTGTATTAAAACAAAGCGCGGGTTAGTTAGGGAGGGTCGCTCCTGCAAGCTATTTGTACGAGTGACTATTGGATTCTTTTAGCACCAGACATTTTTTTCTTTGTTTTTTTGTGTGTGTGAAGCACAAATCACAAAGATTTACTTGTGTCACTTTATTGGGCAAGATTGTTGTTGTAATGATGGGCAAATCGAAGAGCTAACGGCATATCTATACACACCAAAAACTGATAACAAAATATCAAGTAGGGAGAGGGTGAAAATGGTGGGGTGAAATTACATTTACATTTACACTGTAGAACAGGAGTGGCTAACTCCAGTCCTCAAGGTCAGGCTTTAAGGTTATCACTGCTTCAGCACAGGTGGCTCAGTCATTGATTGAGCCACCTGTGCTGAAGCAGGGATAGCCTTATACTCTGACCTGTTGGTGGCCCTTGAGGACTGGAGTTGGCCGCCCCTGCTGTAGAAGGTCCCCATGGACGGGACAGCTTTTTGGTGAAAGTCGTGTAGAAAACGCGTGGATTATGAGCTGGGGTTTGCCTTTTGCCATATTTCGAGAACAGTGGGTTTGTCTGTAACACTCGCTCCCACTGTGTGCACCGTCCTTCCCAGAAAGATGTGGATATTTGCAGTTTGTGAGGTTTTAATCTAATTAAAGCTAAATTATATTCGCACCCGATAGATGTACCCAGTACTGCATGGGCCATGTGACCTGCCAGGTACATCATAGGCACGTGCTCATTTCTAGGGGGCGGGGGGGGGGGGTCTGGCTGATTGCCGGAGCGAGTACAAATCTCCTATATATGAAGAGAGCAGCACTCCAGAGAGCTAAGGAAAAATAAAAAAATGTATTGAGGACAATCAACATTTCAATCCGTTACTTACACTTTGTCCTGACAAAGTGACTGACCGAAACGTCGATTGTCTTCAATACATATTGTAATTTTTCATTAGTCCTCTGCAGTGCTGCTCTGTTCTCTTCATATACAGGAGATATGTACTCACTGCTGTTCACGCCGGCTGGCGTTGGGTGCGCACCCTAGGCAGTGTCCGGAGAGTGCACCTTATCTGCCCTCATCTACGTGATCGCCGGCGCGGCCAGCGTGATCGGAAGTGGAGCCCCGGGATTCGGTGCCTGGTCACGTCATGTGATTGCTCCTGGAGTGACCACACAATGTTAAAGTGCCTGAGGTCCGGGGCACACTGATGCCGATGCCCCCAGAGCATCCTCAAGGCTAGTGAGTTACGAATGGGCAGCAATCATTACTATGACGCAAAACCTTCCAGTTGACAGTTGGTGCATAGTAACATGGTGCAATGTTGCCACCTGGTGGTCTATCCAAAGAAGGACCTCTGCAGACACGTTTGCTCAATGACATCATCAAGTCTTTTTTTTTTTAGGATTTGTAGTTCATAAAAGGAGCCAGCGGGAGAAGCATGTAAGAACATACAAATCCATAAGACGGCCTGACATCTATGGCTATGAATAAGAACGTTGTAGCCCTGTTCTTCCAAATAAAAACACAACGACAAACCCACCAGTGGAACCGTTCAGGGGATAGAAATGTGATAAATACCCAAGCACCAAATCTAAAGAACAAACGGACTATGAGCAGTTTTGAAGAGAACTGGAACCACAGATCACGTGGCAAAACCGGTTAGAGAAGCAGTAGCCAAGCACACCAAAAATAGAAAGATTCAATGGGACGCAGGACTTCAACAAGTCTTCCAAACACCCAACGTTTCGGTGCAAAGCCCCTTCATCAGTTAGGAAATAAACCAGAGGGGGTTTTATTAACTGTTACAATTGCAAAGCATGTGAATTTGAGCTCAACAAAACAGATCTCAAATAAAAACAGGACAGGTGTTTACTGTACATACTGTTATAGATTGTAAGCTCTTCGGGGCAGGGACTCCTTTTCCTAATCTTACTTGTATATCTGAAGCGCTTCTTCCCATTCTCTGTTATTTGTATTATTTGTTATTTATATGATTATGTCGCGTGTATTACTGCTGCGAAGCGCTGTGTACATTAATGGCGCTGTATAAATAAAGATATACATACATACATATTAACGGTGGGACCCACCATGTAGTCTCTCTTAGCGTGTCCACGTGGCCACACAGTATGTGGGCCGCACTGCTAGACCTCCCCTAAGAAGGATCTCAGAACAAATACGCAACATCGGCCTCGCCTTGGACACTCACAGTGCTTCATTATATATTTTTAAAATACCATCATTCAGAACTGAAGGGGTTAAAGTGTAGAGGGAACATTGGAGAGGCGTTAATCGTACCAGGCGTTAATGGTACCAGGCGTTAATGGTACCGGGCGTTAATGGTACCGGGCGTTAATGGTACCGGGCGTTAATGGTACCGGGCGTTAATGGTACCGGGCGTTAATGGTACCGGGCGTTAATGGTACCGGGCGTTAATCGTACCGGGCGTTAATCGTACCAGGCGTTCATCGTACCAGGCGTTAATCACTAAGAGAGACTTTCTGGGTGTTTACATTGGGAACTTTAAACCCAGTTGGGTTAAATATTGAAATGGATCTTAATGCTCTTTTTGATTTTTATTTTTGGAAAGATGCGGCTTCTGCCGCCGTTTATTGTTACATTAAGTTGTTATATTAAGATTTATATAATGTTTACGGGGGACTATTACTAGGGTGTTGTATGAACTATTTTTTATTCAATATTATTTTTTTTAAATTTGCAATTATTTGGGGGGTTGTAGTATTTTTCTTTTTTTTATCACAATTTGACTATACAAGGCCAAACTCTTTGATTTTTGTATAATATCCTCCAAAATCTGTTTTGTTCATGTCAATTATTTTGGATCTACAATTTCATACACTGTTTTCTTTAGCATTTAGTGTGCATTTAAAATGCGTACACCGAGTTATGAGTACACGGAGCCAATATGTATTATCACTTTTTATTCTAGCTCAGGGGTGGGCAACTCCATTCCTCAAGGTACAGAACAGGTTAGGTTTTCGGGATATCCCTGCTTCAGCACAGGTAGCTCAAGACACCCAGAAAGTTCACTTCGATTTAGTGGTACAAGCGTTGGGGGTCAACAGGTAATGTTCTCTGACTGGAATTTTTTCGTGTGCGTTGGATAGATGGATAGATTTTAGTAACACGACAGGCTTTGTGCTGTACGTTTTGTGGCTAGAAAGGGACATTCATTTTCTTCACCTACTTTACTATTTTGTCACTAGATACGTCAAATGGAACAAAGGGGGTTATTCACTAAAGTGCCTTAGTGCCGATCGGCCTGTCTATCGCACAGAAACTTCATCTGACTTCAATGGGAGCTTTTGTGCGATGGTGGCCCGATCAACACTAAGACAGTTTAATGAATAACCCCCAAAGTGCCCTTAGACTGAGCACTCTGGCTTCTTGCCAGGTATTTCACTTGCTGCAGAAGTGCTCTGTCTCTTCACTTCAAAGTAACCTGTGGTGGAGACACCCTATTATCGAATTGTCGAAGACTGCGACACTGATTGAGCCACCTGTGCTGAAGCAGAGATATCCATAAAAGCTAGCCTGTTGGTGAACCTTGAGGACCCAGTTTGACACCCCTACTATACAGGCGGCTGTTTATAAGACATGCTTATTTAGAGAAAACACTGATGGATTCTCCCATTACGCTGCAGCTCAGTGTAACTCTGTGCTGAATCAATAAGAAAGAAAGTCCAAACACAGTGACTTTCAGCAATAATGCGCTTGCTATACTAGGAGAGGAACATTACCAGATTACCCAGCGTTCAGAATCTGAAACCAACAGTGTACATCAGGCGTTCCCAACTCCAGTGCTCAACACCCCCCACCAAATCAGGATATCCCTGCTTCATCACAGACTGAGCCACCAGTGCTGAAGCAGGGATACCCTGAAAACCTGATCTGTTGGGGGGGTCTTGAGGACTGGAGTTGAGAACCCCGGATGCACATACAGTACCTTCCTGACCAGCAAAATAGCAATTCTACGGGGCAACGCCAGGCGCGGCTTCTCAAAGACGTTGGTAAGTTTACAAAGTGGGAATGTTCTCCCGTTGCCCATGTTACTGTGCGTGACAGCAGATACGCGCAATAAGTACGTAGCTTGCAAAATAGTAAATAAAATTCAGCTAAAATGTTTTTTTGTGTGCGTGCTGAATTATGACAAGTATAACAGTGTCACAAGCCAATGCCTTTCCTAAATGGAAAAAATAGCAAATATTTATTTGTAACCATATTCAGGAAAGGCAGCATTTTATTTAAAATCATTCCTTAACATTTTAAACAATCAGCCAACGGATTCCAATCCCCCCGCCACGGTACTGTACCTGCAGGTATACATCCTGCTAGAAGCCACGTGCTAGAAGCCACGTGAGAATGGTGATAAAAGTGCACTGCATTGGAAAGGGATCTTTAGAGCATACGGTCGTCTCTAAGTTTCAAATGCAATATTATTAGGCTCCTATTCGATATATTATGAAGCAATCTTTTCCTTGTTAGGGAAGATTTTGATACATTTATTTAAATGGAGTTAAAAGGAGCAATTTGTGCGCTTTTTTTATGAATGATTTTTGAAGAGAAACTTCTTTGCCGACACTGCACCTACACAAATCTCATAGGGGAAAACTCTGCACCTACACAAATCTCATAGGGGAAAACTCTGCACCTACACAAATCTCATAGGGGAAAACTCTGCACCTACACAAATCTCATAGGGAAAAACTCTGCACCTACACAAATCTCATAGGGAAAAAAGTCTGCACGGGCAGTACCGGAAGTGAGGGACCGCGCACGTGCAGTACCGGAAGTGAGGGACCGCGCACGTGCAGTACCGGAAGTGAGGGACCGCGCACGTGCAGTACCGGAAGTGAGGGACCGCGCACGGGCAGTACCGGAAGTGAGGGACCACGCACGGGCAGTACCGGAAGTGAGGGGCCGCGCACGTGCAGTACCGGAAGTGAGGGACCGCGCACGGGCAGTACCGGAAGTGAGGGGCCGCGCACGGGTAGTACCGGAAGTGAGGGACCTCACACGGGCAGTACAGGAAGTGAGGGACCGCGCACGTGCAGTACCGGAAGTGAGGGACCGCGCACGGGCAGTACCGGAAGTGAGGGGCCGCGCACGTGCAGTACCGGAAGTGAGGGACCGCGCACGGGCAGTACCGGAAGTGAGGGACCGCGCACGGGCAGTACCGGAAGTGAGGGGCCGCGCACGTGCAGTACCGGAAGTGAGGGATCGCGCACGGGCAGTACCGGAAGTGAGGGACCGCGCACGTGCAGTACCGGAAGAGAGGGACCGCGCACGGGCAGTACCGGAAGTGAGGGACCGCGCACGGGCAGTACCAGAAGTGAGGGACCGCGCACGGGCAGTACCGGAAGTGAGGGACCGCGCACGTGCAGTACCGGAAGTGAGGGACCGCGCACGTGCAGTACCGGAAGTGAGGGACCGCGCACGTGCAGTACCGGAAGTGAGGGGCCGCGCACGGGCAGTACCGGAAGTGAGGGACCGCGCACGTGCAGTACCGGAAGTGAGGGACCGCGCACGGGCAGTACCGGAAGTGAGGGACCGCGCACGTGCAGTACCGGAAGTGAGGGACCGCGCACGTGCAGTACCGGAACTGAGGGACCGCGCACGTGCAGTACCGGAAGTGAGGGACCGCGCACAGGCAGTACCGGAAGTGAGGGACCGCGCACAGGCAGTACCGGAAGTGAGGGACCGCGCACGTGCAGTACCGGAAGTGAGGGACCGCGCACAGGCAGTACCGGAACTGAGGGACCGCGCACGTGCAGTACCGGAAGTGAGGGACCGCGCACAGGCAGTACCGGAAGTGAGGGACCGCGCACGGGCAGTACCGGAAGTGAGGGACCGCGCACGTGCAGTACCGGAAGTGAGGGACCGCGCACGTGATATACCGGAAGTGAGGGACCGCGCACGGGCAGTACCGGAAGTGATGGGCCGCGCACGGGCAGTACCGGAAGTGAGGGACCGCGCACGTGCAGTACCGGAAGTGAGGGACCGCGCACGTGATATACCGGAAGTGAGGGACCGCGCACGGGCAGTACCGGAACTGAGGGACCGCGCACGGGCAGTACCGGAACTGAGGGACCGCGCACGTGCAGTACCGGAAGTGAGGGACTGCGCACGGGCAGTACCGGAAGTGAGGGACCGCGCATGGGCAGTACCGGAAGTGAGGGACCGCGCACGTGCAGTACCGGAAGTGAGGGACCGCGCACGTGATATACCGGAAGGGAGGGACCGCGCACGGGCAGTACCGGAAGTGAGGGACCGCGCACGGGCAGTATCGGAAGTAAGGGACCGCGCACGTGCAGTACCGGAAGTGAGGGACCGCGCACGGGCAGTACCGGAAGTGAGGGACTGCGCACGGGCAGTATCGGAAGTGAGGGACCGCGCACGTGCAGTACCGGAAGTGAGGGACCGCGCACGGGCAGTACAGGAAGTGAGGGACCGCGCACGTGCAGTACCGGAAGTGAGGGACAGCGCACGGGCAGTACAGGAAGTGAGGGACCGCGCACGGGCAGTACCGGAAGTGAGGGACCGCGCACAGGCAGTACCGGAACTGAGGGACCGCGCACGTGCAGTACCGGAAGTGAGGGACCGCGCACAGGCAGTACCGGAAGTGAGGGGCCGCGCATGGGCAGTACCGGAAGTGAGGGACCGCGCACGTGCAGTACCGGAAGTGAGGGACCGCGCACGTGATATACCGGAAGTGAGGGACCGCGCACGGGCAGTACCGGAAGTGATGGGCCGCGCACGGGCAGTACCGGAAGTGAGGGACCGCGCACGTGCAGTACCGGAAGTGAGGGACCGCGCACGTGATATACCGGAAGTGAGGGACCGCGCACGGGCAGTACCGGAACTGAGGGACCGCGCACGTGCAGTACCGGAAGTGAGGGACTGCGCACGGGCAGTACCGGAAGTGAGGGACAGCGCATGGGCAGTACCGGAAGTGAGGGACCGCGCACGTGCAGTACCGGAAGTGAGGGACCGCGCACGTGATATACCGGAAGTGAGGGACCGCGCACGGGCAGTACCGGAAGTGAGGGACCGCGCACGGGCAGTATCGGAAGTAAGGGACCGCGCACGTGCAGTACCGGAAGTGAGGGACCGCGCACGGGCAGTACCGGAAGTGAGGGACCGCGCACGGGCAGTATCGGAAGTGAGGGACCGCGCACGTGCAGTACCGGAAGTGAGGGACCGCGCACGGGCAGTACAGGAAGTGAGGGACCGCGCACGTGCAGTACCGGAAGTGAGGGACAGCGCACGGGCAGTACAGGAAGTGAGGGACCGCGCACGGGCAGTACCGGAAGTGAGGGACCGCGCACGTGCAGTACCGGAAGTGAGGGGCCGCGCACGTGCAGTACCGGAAGTGAGGGGCCGCACACGGGCAGTACAGGAAGTGAGGGACCGCTCACGGGCAGTACAGGAAGTGAGGGACCGCGCACGTGCAGTACCGGAAGTGAGGGACCGCGCACGGGCAGTACCGGAAGTGAGGGGCCGCGCACGGGCAGTACCGGAAGTGAGGGACACCGCACGTGCAGTACCGGAAGTGAGGGACCGCGCACGGGCAGTACCGGAAGTGAGGGACCGCGCAAGTGCAGTACCGGAAGTGAGGGGCCGCGCACGGGCCGTACCGGAAGTGAGGGACCGCGCACGTGCAGTACCGGAAGTGAGGGACCGCGCACGGGCAGTACCGGAAGTGAGGGACCGCGCACGTGCAGTACCGGAAGTGAGGGACCGCGCACGTGCAGTACCGGAAGTGAGGGACCGCGCACGGGCAGTACCGGAACTGAGGGACCGCGCACGTGATATACCGGAAGTGAGGGACCGCGCACGGGCAGTACCGGAACTGAGGGACCGCGCACGTGATATACCGGAAGTGAGGGACCGCGCACGGGCAGTACCGGAAGTGAGGGACCGCGCACGGGCAGTACCGGAAGTGAGGGACCGCGCACGTGCAGTACCGGAAGTGAGGGACCGCGCACGGGCAGTACCGGAACTGAGGGACCGCTCACGTGATATACCGGAAGTGAGGGACCGCGCACGGGCAGTACCGGAACTGAGGGACCGCGCACGTGATATACCGGAAGTGAGGGACCGCGCACGGGCAGTACCGGAACTGAGGGACCGCGCACGTGCAGTACCGGAAGTGAGGGACCGCGCACGGGCAGTACCGGAAGTGAGGGACCGCGCACGGGCAGTACTGGAAGTGAGGGACCGCGCACGTGCAGTACCGGAAGTGAGGGACCGCGCACGTGATATACCGGAAGTGAGGGACCGCGCACGGGCAGTACCGGAAGTGAGGGACCGCGCACGGGCAGTATCGGAAGTGAGGGACCGCGCACGTGCAGTACCGGAAGTGAGGGACCGCGCACGGGCAGTACCGGAAGTGAGGGACCGCGCACGGGCAGTATCGGAAGTGAGGGACCGCGCACGGGCAGTACCGGAAGTGAGGGACCGCGCACGGGCAGTATCGGAAGTGAGGGACCGCGCACGTGCAGTACCGGAAGTGAGGGACCGCGCACGGGCAGTACCGGAAGTGAGGGACCGCGCACGGGCAGTATCGGAAGTGAGGGACCGCGCACGTGCAGTACCGGAAGTGAGGGACCGCGCACGGGCAGTATCGGAAGTGAGGGACCGCGCACGTGCAGTACCGGAAGTGAGGGACCGCGCACGGGCAGTACCGGAAGTGAGGGACCGCGCACGGGCAGTATCGGAAGTGAGGGACCGCGCACGTGCAGTACAGGAAGTGAGGGACCGCGCACGTGCAGTACAGGAAGTGAGGGACCGCGCACGTGCAGTACCGGAAGTGAGGGACAGCGCACGGGCAGTACAGGAAGTGAGGGACCGCGCACGGGCAGTACCGGAAGTGAGGGACCGCGCACGTGCAGTACCGGAAGTGAGGGGCCGCGCACGTGCAGTACCGGAAGTGAGGGGCCGCACACGGGCAGTACAGGAAGTGAGGGACCGCGCACGGGCAGTACAGGAAGTGAGGGACCGCGCACGTGCAGTACCGGAAGTGATGGACCGCGCACGGGCAGTACCGGAAGTGAGGGGCCGCGCACGGGCAGTACCGGAAGTGAGGGACAGCGCACGTGCAGTACCGGAAGTGAGGGACCGCGCACGGGCAGTACCGGAAGTGAGGGACCGCGCAAGTGCAGTACCGGAAGTGAGGGGCCGCGCACGGGCCGTACCGGAAGTGAGGGACCGCGCACGTGCAGTACCGGAAGTGAGGGACCGCGCACGGGCAGTACCGGAAGTGAGGGACCGCGCAAGTGCAGTACCAGAAGTGAGGGGCCGCGCACGGGCCGTACCGGAAGTGAGGGACCGCGCACGTGCAGTACCGGAAGTGAGGGACCGCGCACGGGCAGTACCGGAAGTGAGGGACCGCGCACGTGCAGTACCGGAAGTGAGGGACCGCGCACGGGCAGTACCGGAAGTGAGGGGCCGCGCACGGGCAGTACCGGAAGTGAGGGACCGCGCACGTGCAGTATCGGAAGTGAGGGACCGCACGGGCAGTACCGGAAGTGAGGGGCCGCGCACGGGCAGTACCGGAAGTGAGGGACCGCGCACGGGCAGTACCGGAAGTGAGGGACCGCGCACGGGCAGTACCTGGTAGTGAGGGTCCGCGCACGGGCAGTACCGGAAGTGAGGGACCGCGCACGGGCAGTACCGGAAGTGAGGGACCGCGTACGTGCAGTACCGGAAGTGAGGGGCCGCGCACGTGCAGTACCGGAAGTGAGGGACCGCGCACGGGCAGTACCGGGAGTGAGGGGCCGTGCACGTGCAGTGCCGGAAGTGAGGGACCGCGCACGGGCAGTACCGGAAGTGAGGGACCGCGCACGGGCAGTACCGGAAGTGAGGGACCGCGCACGGGCAGTACCGGAAGTGAGGGACCGCGCACGGGCAGTACCGGAAGTGAGGGATCGCGCACGTGCAGTACCGGAAGTGAGGGACCGCGCACGGGCAGTACCGGAAGTGAGGGACCGCGCACGGGCAGTACCGGAAGTGAGGGACCGCGCACGTGCAGTACCGGAAGTGAGGGACCGCGCACAGGCAGTACCGGAAGTGAGGGACCGCGCACGTGCAGTACCGGAAGTGAGGGACCGCGCACGGGCAGTACCGGAAGTGAGGGACCGCGTACGTGCAGTACCGGAAGTGAGGGACCGCGCACGGGCAGTACCGGAAGTGAGGGACCGCGCACGGGCAGTACCGGAAGTGAGGGACCGCGCACTGGCAGTACCGGAAGTGAGGGACCGCGCACGTGCAGTACCGGAAGTGAGGGACCGCGCACGGGCAGTACCAGAAGTGAGGGACAGCGCACGGGCAGTACTGGAAGTGAGGGACCGCGCACGGGCAGTATCGGAAGTGAGGGACCGCGCACGGGCAGTACCAGAAGTGAGGGACAGCGCACGGGCAGTACCGGAAGTGAGGGACCGCGCACGGGCAGTACCGGAAGTGAGGGACCGCGCACGTGCAGTATCGGAAGTGAGGGACCGCACGGGCAGTACCGGAAGTGAGGGGCCGCGCACGGGCAGTACCGGAAGTGAGGGACCGCGCACGGGCAGTACCGGAAGTGAGGGACCGCGCACGGGCAGTACCTGGTAGTGAGGGTCCGCGCACGGGCAGTACCGGAAGTGAGGGACCGCGCACGGGCAGTACCGGAAGTGAGGGACCGCGTACGTGCAGTACCGGAAGTGAGGGGCCGCGCACGTGCAGTACCGGAAGTGAGGGACCGCGCACGGGCAGTACCGGGAGTGAGGGGCCGTGCACGTGCAGTGCCGGAAGTGAGGGACCGCGCACGGGCAGTACCGGAAGTGAGGGACCGCGCACGGGCAGTACCGGAAGTGAGGGACCGCGCACGGGCAGTACCGGAAGTGAGGGACCGCGCACGGGCAGTACCGGAAGTGAGGGATCGCGCACGTGCAGTACCGGAAGTGAGGGACCGCGCACGGGCAGTACCGGAAGTGAGGGACCGCGCACGGGCAGTACCGGAAGTGAGGGACCGCGCACGTGCAGTACCGGAAGTGAGGGACCGCGCACAGGCAGTACCGGAAGTGAGGGACCGCGCACGTGCAGTACCGGAAGTGAGGGACCGCGCACGGGCAGTACCGGAAGTGAGGGACCGCGTACGTGCAGTACCGGAAGTGAGGGACCGCGCACGGGCAGTACCGGAAGTGAGGGACCGCGCACGGGCAGTACCGGAAGTGAGGGACCGCGCACTGGCAGTACCGGAAGTGAGGGACCGCGCACGTGCAGTACCGGAAGTGAGGGACCGCGCACGGGCAGTACCAGAAGTGAGGGACAGCGCACGGGCAGTACTGGAAGTGAGGGACCGCGCACGGGCAGTATCGGAAGTGAGGGACCGCGCACGGGCAGTACCAGAAGTGAGGGACAGCGCACGGGCAGTACCGGAAGTGAGGGACCGCGCACGGGCAGTACCGGAAGTGAGGGACCGCGCACGTGCAGTACCGGAAGTGAGGGACCGCGCACGGGCAGTACCAGAAGTGAGGGACAGCGCACGGGCAGTACTGGAAGTGAGGGACCGCGCACGTGCAGTACTGGAAGTGAGGGACCGCGCACGGTCAGTACCGGAAGTGAGGGACCGCGCACGGGCAGTACCGGAAGTGAGGGGCCGCGCACGTGCAGTACCGGTAGTGAGGGACCGCGCACGGGCAGTACCGGAAGTGAGGGACCGCGCACGTGCAGTACCGGAAGCCAGGGACCGCGCACGGGCAGTACAGGAAGTGAGGGACCGCGCACGGGCAGTACCAGAAGTGAGGGACCGCACACGTGCAGTACCAGAAGTGAGGGACCGCGCATGGGCAGTACCGGAAGTGAGGGACCGCGCACGTGCAGTACCGGAAGTGAGGGACCGCGCACGTGATATACCGGAAGTGAGGGACCGCGCACGGGCAGTACCGGAAGTGAGGGACCGCGCACGGGCAGTATCGGAAGTAAGGGACCGCGCACGTGCAGTACCGGAAGTGAGGGACCGCGCACGGGCAGTACCGGAAGTGAGGGACCGCGCACGGGCAGTATCGGAAGTGAGGGACCGCGCACGTGCAGTACCGGAAGTGAGGGACCGCGCACGGGCAGTACAGGAAGTGAGGGACCGCGCACGTGCAGTACCGGAAGTGAGGGACAGCGCACGGGCAGTACAGGAAGTGAGGGACCGCGCACGGGCAGTACCGGAAGTGAGGGACCGCGCACGTGCAGTACCGGAAGTGAGGGGCCGCGCACGTGCAGTACCGGAAGTGAGGGGCCGCACACGGGCAGTACAGGAAGTGAGGGACCGCTCACGGGCAGAACAGGAAGTGAGGGACCGCGCACGTGCAGTACCGGAAGTGAGGGACCGCGCACGGGCAGTACCGGAAGTGAGGGGCCGCGCACGGGCAGTACCGGAAGTGAGGGACACCGCACGTGCAGTACCGGAAGTGAGGGACCGCGCACGGGCAGTACCGGAAGTGAGGGACCGCGCAAGTGCAGTACCGGAAGTGAGGGGCCGCGCACGGGCCGTACCGGAAGTGAGGGACCGCGCACGTGCAGTACCGGAAGTGAGGGACCGCGCACGGGCAGTACCGGAAGTGAGGGACCGCGCACGTGCAGTACCGGAAGTGAGGGACCGCGCACGTGCAGTACCGGAAGTGAGGGACCGCGCACGGGCAGTACCGGAACTGAGGGACCGCGCACGTGATATACCGGAAGTGAGGGACCGCGCACGGGCAGTACCGGAACTGAGGGACCGCGCACGTGATATACCGGAAGTGAGGGACCGCGCACGGGCAGTACCGGAAGTGAGGGACCGCGCACGGGCAGTACCGGAAGTGAGGGACCGCGCACGTGCAGTACCGGAAGTGAGGGACCGCGCACGGGCAGTACCGGAACTGAGGGACCGCTCACGTGATATACCGGAAGTGAGGGACCGCGCACGGGCAGTACCGGAACTGAGGGACCGCGCACGTGATATACCGGAAGTGAGGGACCGCGCACGGGCAGTACCGGAACTGAGGGACCGCGCACGTGCAGTACCGGAAGTGAGGGACCGCGCACGGGCAGTACCGGAAGTGAGGGACCGCGCACGGGCAGTACTGGAAGTGAGGGACCGCGCACGTGCAGTACCGGAAGTGAGGGACCGCGCACGTGATATACCGGAAGTGAGGGACCGCGCACGGGCAGTACCAGAAGTGAGGGACCGCGCACGGGCAGTATCGGAAGTGAGGGACCGCGCACGTGCAGTACCGGAAGTGAGGGACCGCGCACGGGCAGTACCGGAAGTGAGGGACCGCGCACGGGCAGTATCGGAAGTGAGGGACCGCGCACGGGCAGTACCGGAAGTGAGGGACCGCGCACGGGCAGTATCGGAAGTGAGGGACCGCGCACGTGCAGTACCGGAAGTGAGGGACCGCGCACGGGCAGTACCGGAAGTGAGGGACCGCGCACGGGCAGTATCGGAAGTGAGGGACCGCGCACGTGCAGTACCGGAAGTGAGGGACCGCGCACGGGCAGTATCGGAAGTGAGGGACCGCGCACGTGCAGTACCGGAAGTGAGGGACCGCGCACGGGCAGTACCGGAAGTGAGGGACCGCGCACGGGCAGTATCGGAAGTGAGGGACCGCGCACGTGCAGTACAGGAAGTGAGGGACCGCGCACGTGCAGTACAGGAAGTGAGGGACCGCGCACGTGCAGTACCGGAAGTGAGGGACAGCGCACGGGCAGTACAGGAAGTGAGGGACCGCGCACGGGCAGTACCGGAAGTGAGGGACCGCGCACGTGCAGTACCGGAAGTGAGGGGCCGCGCACGTGCAGTACCGGAAGTGAGGGGCCGCACACGGGCAGTACAGGAAGTGAGGGACCGCGCACGGGCAGTACAGGAAGTGAGGGACCGCGCACGTGCAGTACCGGAAGTGATGGACCGCGCACGGGCAGTACCGGAAGTGAGGGGCCGCGCACGGGCAGTACCGGAAGTGAGGGACAGCGCACGTGCAGTACCGGAAGTGAGGGACCGCGCACGGGCAGTACCGGAAGTGAGGGACCGCGCAAGTGCAGTACCGGAAGTGAGGGGCCGCGCACGGGCCGTACCGGAAGTGAGGGACCGCGCACGTGCAGTACCGGAAGTGAGGGACCGCGCACGGGCAGTACCGGAAGTGAGGGACCGCGCAAGTGCAGTACCAGAAGTGAGGGGCCGCGCACGGGCCGTACCGGAAGTGAGGGACCGCGAACGTGCAGTACCGGAAGTGAGGGACCGCGCACGGGCAGTACCGGAAGTGAGGGACCGCGCACGTGCAGTACCGGAAGTGAGGGACCGCGCACGGGCAGTACCGGAAGTGAGGGGCCGCGCACGGGCAGTACCGGAAGTGAGGGACCGCGCACGTGCAGTATCGGAAGTGAGGGACCGCACGGGCAGTACCGGAAGTGAGGGGCCGCGCACGGGCAGTACCGGAAGTGAGGGACCGCGCACGGGCAGTACCGGAAGTGAGGGACCGCGCACGGGCAGTACCTGGTAGTGAGGGTCCGCGCACGGGCAGTACCGGAAGTGAGGGACCGCGCACGGGCAGTACCGGAAGTGAGGGACCGCGTACGTGCAGTACCGGAAGTGAGGGGCCGCGCACGTGCAGTACCGGAAGTGAGGGACCGCGCACGGGCAGTACCGGGAGTGAGGGGCCGTGCACGTGCAGTGCCGGAAGTGAGGGACCGCGCACGGGCAGTACCGGAAGTGAGGGACCGCGCACGGGCAGTACCGGAAGTGAGGGACCGCGCACGGGCAGTACCGGAAGTGAGGGACCGCGCACGGGCAGTACCGGAAGTGAGGGATCGCGCACGTGCAGTACCGGAAGTGAGGGACCGCGCACGGGCAGTACCGGAAGTGAGGGACCGCGCACGGGCAGTACCGGAAGTGAGGGACCGCGCACGTGCAGTACCGGAAGTGAGGGACCGCGCACAGGCAGTACCGGAAGTGAGGGACCGCGCACGTGCAGTACCGGAAGTGAGGGACCGCGCACGGGCAGTACCGGAAGTGAGGGGACCGCGTACGTGCAGTACCGGAAGTGAGGGACCGCGCACGGGCAGTACCGGAAGTGAGGGACCGCGCACGGGCAGTACCGGAAGTGAGGGACCGCGCACTGGCAGTACCGGAAGTGAGGGACCGCGCACGTGCAGTACCGGAAGTGAGGGACCGCGCACGGGCAGTACCAGAAGTGAGGGACAGCGCACGGGCAGTACTGGAAGTGAGGGACCGCGCACGGGCAGTATCGGAAGTGAGGGACCGCGCACGGGCAGTACCAGAAGTGAGGGACAGCGCACGGGCAGTACCGGAAGTGAGGGACCGCGCACGGGCAGTACCGGAAGTGAGGGACCGCGCACGTGCAGTATCGGAAGTGAGGGACCGCACGGGCAGTACCGGAAGTGAGGGGCCGCGCACGGGCAGTACCGGAAGTGAGGGACCGCGCACGGGCAGTACCGGAAGTGAGGGACCGCGCACGGGCAGTACCTGGTAGTGAGGGTCCGCGCACGGGCAGTACCGGAAGTGAGGGACCGCGCACGGGCAGTACCGGAAGTGAGGGACCGCGCACGGGCAGTACCGGAAGTGAGGGGCCGCGCACGTGCAGTACCGGAAGTGAGGGACCGCGCACGGGCAGTACCGGGAGTGAGGGGCCGTGCACGTGCAGTGCCGGAAGTGAGGGACCGCGCACGGGCAGTACCGGAAGTGAGGGACCGCGCACGGGCAGTACCGGAAGTGAGGGACCGCGCACGGGCAGTACCGGAAGTGAGGGACCGCGCACGGGCAGTACCGGAAGTGAGGGATCGCGCACGTGCAGTACCGGAAGTGAGGGACCGCGCACGGGCAGTACCGGAAGTGAGGGACCGCGCACGGGCAGTACCGGAAGTGAGGGACCGCGCACGTGCAGTACCGGAAGTGAGGGACCGCGCACAGGCAGTACCGGAAGTGAGAGACCGCGCACGTGCAGTACCGGAAGTGAGGGACCGCGCACGGGCAGTACCGGAAGTGAGGGACCGCGTACGTGCAGTACCGGAAGTGAGGGACCGCGCACGGGCAGTACCGGAAGTGAGGGACCGCGCACGGGCAGTACCGGAAGTGAGGGACCGCGCACTGGCAGTACCGGAAGTGAGGGACCGCGCACGTGCAGTACCGGAAGTGAGGGACCGCGCACGGGCAGTACCAGAAGTGAGGGACAGCGCACGGGCAGTACTGGAAGTGAGGGACCGCGCACGGGCAGTATCGGAAGTGAGGGACCGCGCACGGGCAGTACCAGAAGTGAGGGACAGCGCACGGGCAGTACCGGAAGTGAGGGACCGCGCACGGGCAGTACCGGAAGTGAGGGACCGCGCACGTGCAGTACCGGAAGTGAGGGACCGCGCACGGGCAGTACCAGAAGTGAGGGACAGCGCACGGGCAGTACGGGAAGTGAGGGACCGCGCACGTGCAGTACTGGAAGTGAGGGACCGCGCACGGTCAGTACCGGAAGTGAGGGACCGCGCACGGGCAGTACCGGAAGTGAGGGGCCGCGCACGTGCAGTACCGGTAGTGAGGGACCGCGCACGGGCAGTACCGGAAGTGAGGGACCGCGCACGTGCAGTACCGGAAGCCAGGGACCGCGCACGGGCAGTACAGGAAGTGAGGGACCGCGCACGGGCAGTACCGGAAGTGAGGGACCGCACACGTGCAGTACCAGAAGTGAGGGACCGCGCACGTGCAGTATCGGAAGTGAGGGACCGCGCACAGGCAGTACCGGAAGTGAGGGACCGCGCACGCGTAGTACCGGAAGTATGGGGCCGCGCACGTGCACCTACAGGAAGTGAGGGACCGCGCACGTGCAGTACCGGAAGTGAGGGACCGCGCACGCGTAGTACCGGAAGTGAGGGGCCGCGCACGCGTAGTACCGGAAGTGAGGGGCCGCGCACGTGCACCTACAGGAAGTGAGGGACCGCGCACGTGCAGTACCGGAAGTGAGGGACCGCGCACAGGCAGTACCGGAAGTGAGGGACCGCGCACGTGCAGTACCGGAAGTGAGGGACCGCGCACGTGATATACCGGAAGTGAGGGACCGCGCACGGGCAGTACCGGAAGTGATGGGCCGCGCACGGGCAGTACCGGAAGTGAGGGACCGCGCACGTGCAGTACCGGAAGTGAGGGACCGCGCACGTGATATACCGGAAGTGAGGGACCGCGCACGGGCAGTACCGGAACTGAGGGACCGCGCACGTGCAGTACCGGAAGTGAGGGACTGCGCACGGGCAGTACCGGAAGTGAGGGACCGCGCATGGGCAGTACCGGAAGTGAGGGACCGCGCACGTGCAGTACCGGAAGTGAGGGACCGCGCACGTGATATACCGGAAGTGAGGGACCGCGCACGGGCAGTACCGGAAGTGAGGGACCGCGCACGGGCAGTATCGGAAGTAAGGGACCGCGCACGTGCAGTACCGGAAGTGAGGGACCGCGCACGGGCAGTACCGGAAGTGAGGGACCGCGCACGGGCAGTATCGGAAGTGAGGGACCGCGCACGTGCAGTACCGGAAGTGAGGGACCGCGCACGGGCAGTACAGGAAGTGAGGGACCGCGCACGTGCAGTACCGGAAGTGAGGGACAGCGCACGGGCAGTACAGGAAGTGAGGGACCGCGCACGGGCAGTTCCGGAAGTGAGGGACCGCGCACGTGCAGTACCGGAAGTGAGGGGCCGCGCACATGCAGTACCGGAAGTGAGGGGCCGCACACGGGCAGTACAGGAAGTGAGGGACCGCTCACGGGCAGTACAGGAAGTGAGGGACCGCGCACGTGCAGTACCGGAAGTGAGGGACCGCGCACGGGCAATACCGGAAGTGAGGGGCCGCGCACGGGCAGTACCGGAAGTGAGGGACACCGCACGTGCAGTACCGGAAGTGAGGGACCGCGCACGGGCAGTACCGGAAGTGAGGGACCGCGCAAGTGCAGTACCGGAAGTGAGGGGCCGCGCACGGGCCGTACCGGAAGTGAGGGACCGCGCACGTGCAGTACCGGAAGTGAGGGACCGCGCACGGGCAGTACCGGAAGTGAGGGACCGCGCACGTGCAGTACCGGAAGTGAGGGACCGCGCACGTGCAGTACCGGAAGTGAGGGACCGCGCACGGGCAGTACCGGAACTGAGGGACCGCGCACGTGATATACCGGAAGTGAGGGACCGCGCACGGGCAGTACCGGAACTGAGGGACCGCGCACGTGATATACCGGAAGTGAGGGACCGCGCACGGGCAGTACCGGAAGTGAGGGACCGCGCACGGGCAGTACCGGAAGTGAGGGACCGCGCACGTGCAGTACCGGAAGTGAGGGACCGCGCACGGGCAGTACCGGAACTGAGGGACCGCTCACGTGATATACCGGAAGTGAGGGACCGCGCACGGGCAGTACCGGAACTGAGGGACCGCGCACGTGATATACCGGAAGTGAGGGACCGCGCACGGGCAGTACCGGAACTGAGGGACCGCGCACGTGCAGTACCGGAAGTGAGGGACCGCGCACGGGCAGTACCGGAAGTGAGGGACCGCGCACGGGCAGTACCGGAAGTGAGGGACCGCGCACGTGCAGTACCGGAAGTGAGGGACCGCGCACGTGATATACCGGAAGTGAGGGACCGCGCACGGGCAGTACCGGAAGTGAGGGACCGCGCACGGGCAGTGTCGGAAGTGAGGGACCGCGCACGTGCAGTACCGGAAGTGAGGGACCGCGCACGGGCAGTACCGGAAGTGAGGGACCGCGCACGGGCAGTATCGGAAGTGAGGGACCGCGCACGGGCAGTACCGGAAGTGAGGGACCGCGCACGGGCAGTATCGGAAGTGAGGGACCGCGCACGTGCAGTACCGGAAGTGAGGGACCGCGCACGGGCAGTACCGGAAGTGAGGGACCGCGCCCGGGCAGTATCGGAAGTGAGGGACCGCGCACGTGCAGTACCGGAAGTGAGGGACCGCGCACGGGCAGTATCGGAAGTGAGGGACCGCGCACGTGCAGTACCGGAAGTGAGGGACCGCGCACGGGCAGTCCCGGAAGTGAGGGACCGCGCACGGGCAGTATCGGAAGTGAGGGACCGCGCACGTGCAGTACAGGAAGTGAGGGACCGCGCACGTGCAGTACAGGAAGTGAGGGACCGTGCACGTGCAGTACCGGAAGTGAGGGACAGCGCACGGGCAGTACAGGAAGTGAGGGACCGCGCACGGGCAGTACCGGAAGTGAGGGACCGCGCACGTGCAGTACCGGAAGTGAGGGGCCGCGCACGTGCAGTACCGGAAGTGAGGGGCCGCACACGGGCAGTACAGGAAGTGAGGGACCGCGCACGGGCAGTACAGGAAGTGAGGGACCGCGCACGTGCAGTACCGGAAGTGATGGACCGCGCACGGGCAGTACCGGAAGTGAGGGGCCGCGCACGGGCAGTACCGGAAGTGAGGGACAGCGCACGTGCAGTACCGGAAGTGAGGGACCGCGCACGGGCAGTACCGGAAGTGAGGGACCGCGCAAGTGCAGTACCGGAAGTGAGGGGCCGCGCACGGGCCGTACCGGAAGTGAGGGACCGCGCACGTGCAGTACCGGAAGTGAGGGACCGCGCACGGGCAGTACCGGAAGTGAGGGACCGCGCAAGTGCAGTACCAGAAGTGAGGGACCGCGCACGGGCCGTACCGGAAGTGAGGGACCGCGCACGTGCAGTACCGGAAGTGAGGGACCGCGCACGGGCAGTACCGGAAGTGAGGGACCGCGCACGTGCAGTACCGGAAGTGAGGGACCGCGCACGGGCAGTACCGGAAGTGAGGGGCCGCGCACGGGCAGTACCGGAAGTGAGGGACCGCGCACGTGCAGTATCGGCAGTGAGGGACCGCGCACGGGCAGTACCGGAAGTGAGGGGCCGCGCACGGGCAGTACCGGAAGTGAGGGACCGCGCACGGGCAGTACCGGAAGTGAGGGACCGCGCACGGGCAGTACCTGGTAGTGAGGGTCCGCGCACGGGCAGTACCGGAAGTGAGGGACCGCGCACGGGCAGTACCGGAAGTGAGGGACCGCGTACGTGCAGTACCGGAAGTGAGGGGCCGCGCACGTGCAGTACCGGAAGTGAGGGACCGCGCACGGGCAGTACCGGGAGTGAGGGGCCGTGCACGTGCAGTGCCGGAAGTGAGGGACCGCGCACGGGCAGTACCGGAAGTGAGGGACCGCGCACGGGCAGTACCGGAAGTGAGGGACCGCGCACGGGCAGTACCGGAAGTGAGGGACCGCGCACGGGCAGTACCGGAAGTGAGGGATCGCGCACGTGCAGTACCGGAAGTGAGGGACCGCGCACGGGCAGTACCGGAAGTGAGGGACCGCGCACGGGCAGTACCGGAAGTGAGGGACCGCGCACGTGCAGTACCGGAAGTGAGGGACCGCGCACAGGCAGTACCGGAAGTGAGGGACCGTGCACGTGCAGTACCGGAAGTGAGGGACCGCGCACGGGCAGTACCGGAAGTGAGGGACCGCGTACGTGCAGTACCGGAAGTGAGGGACCGCGCACGGGCAGTACCGGAAGTGAGGGACCGCGCACGGGCAGTACCGGAAGTGAGGGACCGCGCACGGGCAGTACCGGAAGTGAGGGACCGCGCACGTGCAGTACCGGAAGTGAGGGACCGCGCACGTGCAGTACCGGAAGTGAGGGACCGCGCACGGGCAGTACCAGAAGTGAGGGACAGCGCACGGGCAGTACTGGAAGTGAGGGACCGCGCACGTGCAGTACTGGAAGTGAGGGACCGCGCACGGTCAGTACCGGAAGTGAGGGACCGCGCACGGGCAGTACCGGAAGTGAGGGGCCGCGCACGTGCAGTACCGGTAGTGAGGGACCGCGCACGGGCAGTACCGGAAGTGAGGGACCGCGCACGTGCAGTACCGGAAGCCAGGGACCGCGCACGGGCAGTACAGGAAGTGAGGGACCGCGCACGGGCAGTACCGGAAGTGAGGGACCGCACACGTGCAGTACCAGAAGTGAGGGACCGCGCACGTGCAGTATCGGAAGTGAGGGACCGCGCACAGGCAGTACCGGAAGTGAGGGACCGCGCACGCGTAGTACCGGAAGTATGGGGCCGCGCACGTGCACCTACAGGAAGTGAGGGACCGCGCACGTGCAGTACCGGAAGTGAGGGACCGCGCACGCGTAGTACCGGAAGTGAGGGGCCGCGCACGCGTAGTACCGGAAGTGAGGGGCCGCGCACGTGCACCTACAGGAAGTGAGGGACCGCGCACGGGCAGTACCGGAAGTGAGGGACCGCGCACGTGCAGTACCGGAAGTGAGGGACCGCGCACGGGCAGTACCGGAAGTGAGGTACCGCGCACGTGCAGTACCGGAAGTGAGGGACCACGCACGGGCAGTACCGGAAGTGAGGGACCGCGCACGTGCAGTACCGGAAGTGAGGGACCGCGCACGGGCAGTACCGGAAGTGAGGGACCGCGCACGTGCAGTACCGGAAGTGAGGGACCGCGCACGGGCAGTACCGGAAGTGAGGGACCGCGCATGTGCAGTACCGGAAGTGAGGGACCGCGCACGGGCAGTACCGGAAGTGAGGGACCACGCACGTGCAGTACCGGAACTGAGGGACCGCGCACGGGCAGTACCGGAAGTGAGGGACCGCGCACGGGCAGTACCGGAAGTGAGGGACCGCGCACGGGCAGTACCGGAAGTGAGGGACCGCGCACGGGCAGTACCGGAAGTGAGGGACCGTGCACATGCAGTACCGGAAGTGAGGGACCGCGCACGTGCAGTACCAGAAGTGAGGAACCGCGCACGGGCAGTACCGGAAGTGAGGGACCGCGCACGTACAGTACCGGAAGTGAGGGGCCGCGCACGGGCAGTACCGGAAGTGAGGGACCGCGCACGGGCAGAACCGGAAGTGAGGGACCGCGCACATGCAGTACCGGAAGTGAGGGACCGCGCACGGGCAGTACCGGAAGTGAGGGACCGCGCACGGGCAGTACCGGAAGTGAGGGACCGCGCACGGGCAGTACCGGAAGTGAGGGACCGCGCACGGGCAGTACCGGAAGTGAGGGACCGCGCACGGGCAGTACCGGAAGTGAGGGACCGCGCACGGGCAGTACCGGAAGTGAGGGACCACGCACGTGCAGTACCGGAAGTGAGGGACCGCGCACGGGCAGTACCGGAAGTGAGGGACCGCGCACATGCAGTACCGGAAGTGAGGGACCGCGCACGGGCAGTACCGGAAGTGAGGGACCGCGCACGGGCAGTACCGGAAGTGAGGGACCGCGCACGTGCAGTACCGGAAGTGAGGGACCGCACACGTGCAGTACCGGAAGTGAGGGACCGCGCATGTGCAGTACCGGAAGTGAGGGACCGCGCACGGGCAGTACCGGAAGTGAGGGACCACGCACGTGCAGTACCGGAAGTGAGGGACCGCGCACGGGCAGTACCGGAAGTGAGGGACCGCGCACGGGCAGTACCGGAAGTGAGGGACCACGCACGGGCAGTACCGGAAGTGAGGGACCGCGCACGGGCAGTACCGGAAGTGAGGGACCGCGCACATGCAGTACCGGAAGTGAGGGACCGCGCACGTGCAGTACCGGAAGTGAGGAACCGCGCACGGGCAGTACCGGAAGTGAGGGACCGCGCACGTGCAATACCGGAAGTGAGGGGCCGCGCACGGGCAGTACCGGAAGTGAGGGACCGCGCACGGGCAGTACCGGAAGTGAGGGGCCGCGCACATGCAGTACCGGAAGTGAGGGACCGCGCACATGCAGTACCGGAAGTGAGGGACCGCGCACGGGCAGTACCGGAAGTGAGGGACCGCGCACGGGCAGTACCGGAAGTGAGGGACCGCGTACGGGCAGTACCGGAAGTGAGGGACCGCGCACGGGCAGTACCGGAAGTGAGGGACCGCGCACATGCAGTACCGGAAGTGAGGGACCGCGCACGTGCAGTACCGGAAGTGAGGGACCGCGCACGTGCAGTACCGGAAGTGAGGGACCGCGCACGGGCAGTACCGGAAGTGAGGGACCGCGCACGGGCAGTACCGGAAGTGAGGGACCGCGCACGGGCAGTACCGGAAGTGAGGGACCGCGCACGTGCAGTACCGGAAGTGAGGGACCGCACACGTGCAGTACCGGAAGTGAGGGACCGCGCACGGGCAGTACCGGAAGTGAGGGACCGCACACGTGCAGTACCGGAAGTGAGGGACCGCGCACGTGCAGTACCGGAAGTGAGGGACCACGCACGGGCAGTACCGGAAGTGAGGGGCCGCGCACGTGCAGTACCGGAAGTGAGGGACCGCGCACGGGCAGTACCGGAAGTGAGGGACCGCGCACGGGCAGTACCGGAAGTGAGGGACCGCGCACGTGCAGTACCGGAAGTGAGGGACCGCACACGTGCAGTACCGGAAGTGAGGGACCGCGCACGTGCAGTACCGGAAGTGAGGGACCGCGCACGGGCAGTACCGGAAGTGAGGGGCCGCGCACGTGCAGTACCGGAAGTGAGGGACCGCGCACGTGCAGTACCGGAAGTGAGGGACCGCGCACAGGCCGTACCGGAAGTGACATCATTGTAGTTTGTTGGCTGCCTGCTGGGAGTTGTAGTTCGGGGGCCGGATGTCAAGCGTCCAAAGGAAATCAGAAGGGAAGGCCCGAGTGACTACAACTCCCAGCAATCCCTGCTCTATAGATGACTGGCACTGTACTTTAGTCTCTGTAAGCTGTCCCAGAACGCATACACATACACATACACATATATATATTGTCCTGGAACAGGATTGTTCATCTCTGTTGCCCCCTTTGCAGCTCTGCCTGCCAGCCCATTATATTTCAGTTGCATGTTTTCCCTTCTCTGAAAACTGACAGTGCCTGTGTGATCGATGCATTATTGTTACACATTCCCTTCTTACACTGCCAATAGCCGGTTGCCTTGCCAACCACTTTAATCCCCCTGGCTAAGTGGACTTTTCCATACAGGCGGTCCTCGGTTATCCGACGCAATGCGTTACTCAAAATGCCGTCGGATAGCGAAGCATCGTAAAGCGATACCCGTTTTCCGATAGGAACACTGTTTAAATCAAACGTTCCGTTCCTGAAGGCATTTTTAATGCTAAAATACACAGAAAATATTACTCAAGCAATAAGATACGCAGCACACACATAGATTATGATGGAAACATTATATTTATTGATTCCAGAACTGTAAAATAAAACTATAAAAATAAAACTATGCTCTCCCAAGAATGTTATACCTTTTCCAAACACTCCCGACCCACGTTCCGGGCGCTGATCTAAAACACATTCAGAACAGATTATTCCACTTCATTTGGCAGGGCAAAAGACCCAGAGTCGCCAGATCGGTCCTGATGGCAGCAAGATCTAGGGGAGGACTGGGGGTACCAGACTTACACAGATATTACTTAGCTGCACAGCTCAAGCAGGTGGTGATGTGGAACTCGGACCCGACCCGTTGTAGTTGGGTAGAGATGGAGACTCGATGTGCCAAAATGCCTTCTCTGCCAGCCTGCCTCTGGAGCCTGGACAGAGGAGAGGGGCATACACAGAATCTGAAACTACAGGCCTCACGTTTCACATGGGACGTCTGGTTAAGATGTAAATACAAATATGGCCTTACTACCAAAAGTTCCCAATTGACCCCCATCTTTAACAATCTGAAGTTCCCCCCGGGATCTGGATCTAAACTGTTCGATCAATTCAACACAAGGGGTATAGAGGCGATTGCGGACCTACTGAGCCTAGGGAGGCTTCTGAGCTACCAAGAATTGAGGACCAAATATAAAATTAGAGAATTGGACACATTCAAATACCTCCAAATCAGAAACTTTATTAGGACAACATGCCCTCTCCCAGAATACCCCACTCTCACGTCGTTTGAACTTCTTTGCGAGACAAAGACCCACCAGAAAGGTCTAATCTCGGACATATATGTCCTCCCAGTCCTCTCCCCCTCTGCCTTCCCTCTCTGAAGGCACTCCCCCCTCTTTACTGACAACTGAGGTTGTCAACCTGTTTTCCCCCAAAAATTGTTGCTTTGAAAATGTTAGGCTTTATCGCTTGCTGTAACTGCATATGTACGTAAATGCCTAATAAAATTGTTTGAAAAAAAAAAACTATGCTGTATTCTGTTCAGAAATGTACATGAGCAAAATAAAACCCCATCAATTATTGGAGGAAGATGATTGCGGGGGGGATCTTCAACAGACAACGGACTTTTTGGAGGTGATGTAGGTGGACTTGAAGGTTTGGGCCTCTTGAAGAATCTCTTCATTGAAGTCTGGACAGATCCTTTCCTTTTCTGCGTGTAGATCTCTCTATAGCAGCTGATTTGGTTAGACAACCCACGACTGACTGTTGAACTCTGTTCAATGTTAGGGCCATTGTCCTCAAATATGGCCAGCGCGCTATCAATGTGCTTGAATGCCGCAGCCAACATTTTGGTTGACAATGATTTACGTGGCTGTGGCTGAGCCACATCAGCAGATTGGTGGGCCTCCTCTTCAGCAATTATTTGCTCTTCTAATTGCATGAGGTCTTCATTGCTCAACTCGTTAGAATGTGAGGCGAGCAACTCCTCAATATCCTCGGTTTCCACCTCCAAGTTAAGATCTCTGGCCATTTGCACAACAGTTTCTGTAACCTCTGCAACAGTCTCTGTAAGGCCTTGGACATCAGACACAAAATCAGGGCACAAATTACGCCAAACTCCATTTAAATTGGATTGTTTCACCTCATTCCATGCCTCTCCAATGTTTCTTACTGCATGGAGAATGTTGTAACCCTCCCAAAATTCTTTTAAGGTTTGACCACCTTCCACATTAGTTGCTCTGATGGCCTGGGCAAATGTTCGCCTAAGATAGTAGGCCTTGAAGGAAGCGATAACCCCTGGTCCATCAGCTGTATCAATGAGGTGGTGTTGGGGGGTATGAACACCACCATGACGTTTGAATGTTGGCCATCCAGGTACACGGGATGGCCAGGAGCATTGTCCAGGAGCAGCAATGCTTTAAAATCGAGGTTCTGGTTTGTCACGAGAGCTTGCGACAGGCTGTAATTGTACACCAAAAACTATATATATAAATATATATATATACCTGGGTTTGAACTGGGACGAGACTTAGATATGATAAATAGAATTTATTCCTTGATAAAGGTGAACACAACAGATTATACAATAACAGGCAAAATATAGACACTTACGTAAAAGATGAAAATAATGAAAACAGTCCCATCTGAACTGGCAGTTTTATCCAGCAATCAGCCCAAGACATTGCATGGCGACCAAAAATGAAGACCAAAGATATATGGGTGGACAGCAGTTTATAAACCTTTCTCCTTCTATTCTTAACCTTAAGCACAGGGGATTGGTTTACAATTACCTCCAGCCACTCACTAACGTGGGAAAGCATTCTGACCCATGCCCCCCTGCTAGTTGGCACATGGGCAGTAGAACTCTGGGGGTCTCATTTCTGAAGCCCCACATTTACGTCAGGAATGCCAGAAAGTCTACTATTTGGAGTTCTGGCAGGAAAACCTTTGTTGAAAGGTGTTAACTGGAACACTTAAGACCTGCCCTGGTTTGGGCTTCGGATAAACAGTGAGGGTGATAAAACTCTTTGAACAGCACTTAAATCCTAGACATAGCGGCGTCCCCAGGGCCATCTGCTACCTTATGGCCCAAAAGAATTTCCTTTTGAACTTATCCCTACCTTAGGATACACTATTAAGCATAAAATATAAACGTATTAAAATATCCGGTTCCGTTAGGTTTAGCAGGTCCAAACTTTCCAGTTCTCCTTGCCAGAACTGGGACACCATATGGTCCAAAAAGCGACTTGCTACGACCCAAGAAACCGGAGTTACACAAATGCACATTAAATCATTTTAATACAAAAATCTCCATTGAAAAAGAAATCTCAGCTTTTCACTAAATCCCCATTGAAAACAACGGGCCGCTCCGCCATAGACTTTCAATGGTAAATCGCCGCCATTGAAGTCAATGGGGGTTTTCTGCCATTGAAGTCTATGGGAAAAGTCCCGAACTTCAAGGGGGTCCATACTCCGTCTGGTTGGTCTGAGGGGGCTGGAAATGGGCATGCATTAAAGCCGGAATCTTGGCTACATGTCACCCAAATCCCATCCCTCTGGGCATTCCAGAACCGGAGATATGGACTTACACATTTCAACATTTTACACTTAGTCATTTTTCTGAGCTGTTTCTGCCGCCGCCATTGAATCCTATGGCGCGACCCGCTCTATCTGGTTCGACCCTTATCGGGGGTCCAGGATTCGGGGACCCGGTGGTGGTCGAGTGGGGGGACGCCTAGGAACTAGGGGCAAAAAGAATTTTATCCCTAGGTGCCCTAGAACTGTTTATTCCCCCGCTAATTGACGTTGAACTTGACCCAGTGATTTTAGCTCTTTTGAAGGACATTGTACCCGCTTTGCGGTTTGCGGTCTGGACGGCAGCCAACTAGGTTACCTCGAGGCATCTCCATTGAAGTCAATGAGCCCATTGACTTTCAATGGGAAACCGCCGCTCTCCCTCTCGGACGCCACCTGCTGGTCACTACAGGAAACAGGACTAAAACAGCACAAATTCCTATTGAAATGCATTGAGCCCTAATGGCGGCCAATGGGGACCTGCAAAATGGTGCCTGAAAAGGCGGGAAAACTACACAAAGAGCTATAATCATTAAAGAATTATTAACCCTTGTGCTCCCGGATGGATTCTAGTGTGTGTGTGATGCAAACACTGAGTAACCAGACATTACAATGGAACAGGGGAAATACATTTACATGTCATAACAAGGGTTACATCACATTTCTGGACCTCAGCCCAGTTAACCCCTTGTCTCCCGGTGCGGTCAGGGGTGGCCAAATGGGGTGTAACCCCTTTAATCCCGGGCCAAATCCCCTCCATCGTCACACCTCCCCTGCTCAATGGAGCCTGGTGCCCCAGTCGCCTCCCCCAGGCCCTGGGGTACCACTGGCGCCCTTGACGCACTCAATAAGTCCTGAGGGATTGGCCTGGCAACATTGTCCTCCGGCATTGTCCAGTACATAGTCCTGGCCACAGTGGATTGTAAAGTCCAGATCTTGGGGAGCAGGGCTCCACCTTGGCTGCCGGGCATTCTCATTTGCCTCCCTCTGCCCCCCACCCAGTGCCTTGGGAACCAAGTCCGTGGTGAAGGGGCCCCGGTGCAGTCCAGGCTGCACACTGCCCAGAGACTGGCATGTCTCTGCATCTGCAGGAGACCAGCTATCCAGCACAGACCGTCGCTTTCCTGTCAACCAAGTCTGGGAAAGGGCTATGTCACTATTCTGTAGGGACCCTACCTGCCCTGGCTCTGTGCCACCCTGTAGCTGCTCCGCCATACTCCTGACTCTCCTCCCTGGCTGCCTATCTACCCACAGCCTCTCCTTTGGGAACCCAGGGGTTTCTGTCAGAGGGGTCACTCCTGGCCAGTCAGAACAAGGGACCTTCTGCCTACCTAGCCCATCCCTAGCTTCTGCCAGCTGCCTCACACCCCACTGATCTCCTATCTCCCCCTGCTCCACGGTGCCTCCCTGCCTAGCCTCCCCTAGGCCCAGCACCTCAGCCTGCTGCTTACCTCCCTGCAGCCCACCTGCACTCCTCTCCTCCCTGGGCAATCCTAACCCAGACCCTGGAACTACCTGAGTGCACCTACCTCCCTGACCTTGTCTCCCCCTTACCAGGGATGAGCTCAGGGGCATCTCTCCAGATGCAACCGCCTTAGCGCTTGGCTGGCAGGTATCCCTGGGGTGGCACAAGCCTGCCACTGCCCCGGATACCCCCAGCCCATAGCTAGGCTGCAACAGGGGGTTGCTGATCTGAGAAACCCCCTGGGGCTCTGCCAGGGTAACGGGAAACTCTAGCTGCAATACCTGATGCTTTCCCTCCCTGGCTACCACTAGCCCTCCTTCTCTCACTGAGATCTGCTGCTGGCTACCTACCTGCAGCCTCCCCTCACTCCGCTTCTCCCTAGCTAATCCTAGCCTGGACCCTAGGGACACCTGAGTGAGGCCCTCTCCCTGACACTGTCCCCCCATTACCGGGGATGAGCCCAGGGGCATCTCTCCAGATGCAACCGCCTCAGCTCTTGGCTGGCAGGTATCTCTGGGGTGGCGCAAACTGGCCCCTGCCCATGATACCCCCAGCCCATAGCTAGGCTGCAACAGGGGGTTGCTGATCTGAGACACCCCCTGAGGCTTTGCCAGGGTAATGGGGACAACTGGCTGGCTCACTTGCTGCCTTCCCTCCCCGGTTCCCACTGGCCCACCCAACCCTCTCCCAGGCGATCCTACCCTAGAGCTGGGTGCTAACGGGGCTAGCCCCTCTCCCTGAAGCTGTGCCCCCATTACCGGAGGTGAGCTCAGGGTTGCTGGTGCAGATGCACCCACCTTAGCTCCTGGCTGGCAGGTAATCTGGGGGTGGTCTAACTTTGCCACAACCCCGGATACCTCCAGCCCATAGCAAGGCTGCAACAGTGGGACTCTTAACTGAGGGTCCCCTTGCCGCTCCGCCAAGGTAATGGGGAAATCTGGCTGGCTCACTTGCTGCCCTTCCTTCCCCTCCCCTGGTACCCCTATCTCCTGCCACCCCCCGGTCACCCCTATAGTGAAACAACAGGGTACAGTCATAGGAAAAAATAAGTCAGGGTCAGTCTGCGACTTGGTCTGGCTTACCTTGCTGGTCCCCGCAGAGACCGCCGCCTTCGTTGGTCCCAATTGCAGGGGGACTGGAGCGGCCGCCGCCGGCCCCATCTGGGCTGGGCAGCACCGGGCCACTGCCGCAACAGCGCCCGGGTTGGGTACAGGTAAAACGGTGCAGGACAAGGGTCCCAGGTCTTTGTGGAGGAACACAGCTCCATGCAAACTTGGTAAAATAACCCCCTCCCGCAAACCCCGTCCCTCCCCCCAAATAAAACTGCCGCCGGCAGGATGCCGGAGTGACGGTTTTTCCTCTGCCGCCGCCGCTGGTTCTCCGCCGGGATCAGGTGGGTGGCCGCTGCTCTCCGCCACTGTTGCTGATGCAGCCCGTCCAGGTTCTCCAGGAGACGTCCCGAGGAGGGTTGTCGCCCCGGCTGGGCGGGAGCCATCAGAGGATGCCGCTAACTGGGTCATCTTTTCCTCAGCTCGTGAGCGTTGGCCCTGAGGGGCTTCTTCGCCTGACCGCGCACGGTCAGGGCACTGGGCATTATTGTGGCCCATTGGTTGGCAGTGCCGCAGCAGCTGCCGGTGCTTCTCCGCCACCGGTGGACTAACCCCAGCAAGGGGCAACGGAGTCCAGAGCGGAGTTGCCTGAGCGCCGGGCTCTGGGAGGGGATAAGTGGGTCGGATCATCGCCAGCTTCAGCTGCTCGAGCCGCTCTGCTGGGGACATCTCTCCCTGCGCAAACATCAGGGCCAGCAATTCTGGGTAAAATGGACTGGCCGCCGCAACGGCCAATACCTCTCCTGGTGCAAGACCACCCGCTCCCTCCACAAGTCTCTGCCGTCCCGGAGCTGGGTCCCTTCCCTGCTCTCCGGGCGGTGTGATGGTTACAGCAGCTGCAGCTGTGGATCTTTGCTCAGCCTGCCGGGTTTCATGCTCACCCATTGCTGTCTCTCTCTCAGCCTTGCTGGCTGCTGCTCCCCGCGCCGACTTGATGCACTCCTCCGGTCTCAGTGCCCGTTTCCAGTCAGACGGATGGCCGGCACTTTGGTTCTGGAGGCAATGCTTCTCACAAGTAGGGGAATAGTGAGGAGGTGCCATATCTTGTGTTATATGTTGTACACTGTGTGTTCAATATCTTTAGTCCCAGGAACTTGCAATTACCATCACGTTCCCACTGGATCACAGTACCCCGCAGAATACTGTAATCCAGGTCCAGTTCGATCCCACCGCTGCCACCAGTTAATTACAAGCCTGTCACGAGAGCTTGCGACAGGCTGTAATTGTACACCAAAAACTATATATATAAATATATATATATACCTGGGTTTGAACTGGGACGAGATTTAGATATGATAAATAGAATTTATTCCTTGATAAAGGTGAACACAACAGATTATACAATAACAGGCAAAATATAGACACTTACGTAAAAGATGAAAATAATGAAAACAGTCCCATCTGAACTGGCAGTTTCATCCAGCAATCAGCCCAAGACATTGCATGGCGACCAAAAATGAAGACCAAAGATATATGGGTGGACAGCAGTTTATAAACCTTTCTCCTTCTATTCTTAACCTTAAGCACAGGGGATTGGTTTACAATTACCTCCAGCCACTCACTAACGTGGGAAAGCATTCTGACCCATGCCCCCCTGCTAGTTGGCACATGGGCAGTAGAACTCTGGGGGTCTCATTTCTGAAGCCCCACATTTACGTCAGGAATGCCAGAAAGTCTACTATTTGGAGTTCTGGCAGGAAAACCTTTGTTGAAAGGTGTTAACTGGAACACTTAAGACCTGCCCTGGTTTGGGCTTCGGATAAACAGTGAGGGTGATAAAACTCTTTGAACAGCACTTAAATCCTAGACATAGCGGCGTCCCCAGGGCCATCTGCTACCTTATGGCCCAAAAGAATTTCCTTTTGAACTTATCCCTACCTTAGGATACACTATTAAGCATAAAATATAAACGTATTAAAATATCCGGTTCCGTTAGGTTTAGCAGGTCCAAACTTTCCAGTTCTCCTTGCCAGAACTGGGACACCATATGGTCCAAAAAGCGACTTGCTACGACCCAAGAAACCGGAGTTACACAAATGCACATTAAATCATTTTAATACAAAAATCTCCATTGAAAAAGAAATCTCAGCTTTTCACTAAATCCCCATTGAAAACAACGGGCCGCTCCGCCATAGACTTTCAATGGTAAATCGCCGCCATTGAAGTCAATGGGGGTTTTCTGCCATTGAAGTCTATGGGAAAAGTCCCGAACTTCAAGGGGGTCCATACTCCGTCTGGTTGGTCTGAGGGGGCTGGAAATGGGCATGCATTAAAGCCGGAATCTTGGCTACATGTCACCCAAATCCCATCCCTCTGGGCATTCCAGAACCGGAGATATGGACTTACACATTTCAACATTTTACACTTAGTCATTTTTCTGAGCTGTTTCTGCCGCCGCCATTGAAGCCTATGGCGCGACCCGCTCTATCTGGTTCGACCCTTATCGGGGGTCCAGGATTCGGGGACCCAGTGGTGGTCGAGTGGGGGGACGCCTAGGAACTAGGGGCAAAAAGAATTTTATCCCTAGGTGCCCTAGAACTGTTTATTCCCCCGCTAATTGACGTTGAACTTGACCCAGTGATTTTAGCTCTTTTGAAGGACATTGTATCCGCTTTGCGGTTTGCGGTCTGGACGGCAGCCAACTAGGTTACCTCGAGGCATCTCCATTGAAGTCAATGAGCCCATTGACTTTCAATGGGAAACCGCCGCTCTCCCTCTCGGACGCCACCTGCTGGTCACTACAGGAAACAGGACTAAAACAGCACAAATTCCTATTGAAATGCATTGAGCCCTAATGGCGGCCAATGGGGACCTGCAAAATGGTGCCTGAAAAGGCGGGAAAACTACACAAAGAGCTATAATCATTAAAGAATTATTAACCCTTGTGCTCCCGGATGGATTCTAGTGTGTGTGTGATGCAAACACTGAGTAACCAGACATTACAATGGAACAGGGGAAATACATTTACATGTCATAACAAGGGTTACATCACATTTCTGGACCTCAGCCCAGTTAACCCCTTGTCTCCCGGTGCGGTCAGGGGTGGCCAAATGGGGTGTAACCCCTTTAATCCCGGGCCAAATCCCCTCCATCGTCACATGGTTCATGCAATATAATTGCACAGCTGGGATAAATTGATGCTGGAACCAGTCCTCAAAAAGGCTCCCTGTTACCCATGCCTTACGGTTGGACTTCCAAATCACTGGAAGTGTGCTCTTTGCATAACCCTTGAATGCCCTAGGGTTTTCTGCATGATAAACAAGCAAAGGTTTTAGCTTGAAATCACCTGCAGAATTTGATCCAAGCAGAAGAGTCAGCCTGTCCTTTGCAACTTTAAACTGAGGCATTGATTTTTCCTCTTTTGCAATGTAGCTTCTACTGGGCATTTTCTTCCAGTAGAGCCCAGACTCATCAACATTGAACACTTGACGTGCGCAATAGCCACCGTCCTCTATAATTTTGGCCAATGCAACAGGGAAGGTTTTAGCTGCCTCCTCATCAGCACTAGCAGCTTCACTGGTCACTTTAATGTTATGCAAGTTTGCCCTCTCTTTAAACCGCATAAACCAGCCCTTACTTGCAGTGAACGTTTCCTCAGTGGTCCCTTCTCCATGCTGGTGCTTAATGTCCTCATAGAGACTCAAAGCCTTGGCCTGAATTAAGGCTAAACTAATAGGCACATGACGCTGGGATTGATCTTCCAGCCATATGATGAGGAGTTTTTCTACCTCAGCAATATGCCCAACACGTTGCCTTATTGTTGTACCTTGCATAGGTGCTGAGCCCTTAATCTGTTCCAAGATTCTTGCCTTGTCTTTGATTATTGTCACAATAGTTGTGCGAGGTATATCCAAGGCACGTTCAATTTCTGTGTTCGTCTCTCCTTTCTCAGAGCGCTTTATTATGTTTTGTTTCGTCTCCAAAGTAATAGATTTTCTATTCCTTTTTGGAGTAACAGCACTTTGCTTTTTGCTTTTATCAGCCATGGTTTAGGGCCTAAAATACACCACCAAACCTTCACACAGACAGTTCAGAATGATTTCTCTAGCCTGCAGCCTTCTGATTAGACATTTATAGCAATTTTTTAAAGCGTTGTAAGAGCGTCGGATAAGCCGTTCGGGCGTCGTAAAACGGGCCATAGGGATGCATTGACTAGCGTCGGATAAGATGTTCGTCGTAAAACGAGGACCGCCTGTACTCCCCTGTCTGTATTTACAGGTAGCATAGTCCTGTCACTATTCCTGTGTGACAAAGATTACTCACTTCCTTTTCCATCTTAAGCAGGCTGAGTGAGTACCTCTTATGCTATCTACCCCCTGGCAAGGCCATTCCGTTTTTACCTTCCCTTGATACAAAGCATTCCACATAGAGAAGCACTCTCTTACCACTACAAAACATCTACAATTTACCTTTATTTGCTGTGACTTTCCCAGTTAAGAAAATACATAAGGACTTGTTGTGCTTTCAAAGAGGGATGAGTTAAGCTACCTGGCCTCATTCACATCCTACACTTGACCCTGGTTCCAGAATATATATATATATATATATATATAGATAGGTTCCTTACCGAGTAGATCCAGGATCCCAAGATCACGAGGCAAGAAGGAGACAGCACACTCAAAGGTACAAAAAACAGCGTGTATTCAGTAGAAAAACCGGCACATGTGTATTTTCTACTGAATACATGCTGTTTTTTGTACCTTTGAGTGTGCTGTCTCCTTCTTGCCTCGTGATCTTGGGATCCTGGATCTACTTGGTAAGGAACCTATCTATACATTATCTGTATGGACAAGCACCTTTTTACCACATATGTGTGTGCCATCTGTTTATATATATATATATATATATATATATATATATATATATATATATATATATATATATACACAAAAAGGATGCGTACACTTTAAGGGCAACAAAAGTGATGCAAAGGTCGATATATCATTATAGTATAGTTGCATGGAGCAACTCCTGTCCTAACTGCTCTAAAAAGCACTCCCCAAATCACTCACCGATCTTATGATCAATTCATCGTAATGTCAATGGGTGACCTTTGATGCACATCGGTCCACACGTGATATGCTCATTTTATCCTGGGTAATTCAAGCAATTTTCGATAGTTGCTCAATCACCAAAACATTGTTGGAGTCTCCATTCTCTAGAAAGAAAGGACTAGCAATGTTTGAAATGAATTAAGCAAGTATTGGTTTATTATCCGGCATGTTCCTTTAAGGCAGGGGTGAGGAACGTCCGGCCCGCGGGCCGTATAAGGACCGCAAAATCATTTGGTCTGACCCCTGTGAGTCAAATGTTTGACCAAATATAGCAGGCTAATTTTTAAGTTGATAATTTTGTATGGCCCGCGAATGATGTTATAAATATCCAAATGGCCCTTGGCAGAAAAAAGGTTCCCCACCCCTGTCCTATACTCACACACACTGCAGGGCCCACCCCTGTCCTATACACACACACACTGCAGGGCCCACCCCTGTCCTATACACACACCCCTGCGCTAAGGGCGTGTTGAAAAAAAAGCTCAACATACACGCTTAACAAAAAATGCAGATTCTTTGTAGAATGTGATACCTTTTAAGGGACCAGCATGAGAGTTCTTCATAGGTGAAAGTATAGTGTACAGGTCTCTTCTTAAAGTGTACTCAAGAAGTATAGTGTGACCGTGCACTAGAAGTGACCGCTGAGGTTTGAAAATATCAGCGCGCTATACTGTACTTTCATTAATAAAGAACTCTCGTGTTTGTCTCCCAAAGGGAGTAACATCAGTCCAGACCAGATTGGCGGTGATATTATTCACAAATTGCCTATTTTATATCTACCCTTGTGAGGGATTTTCCTTCCCCCCCCTTCCCCCATCCTTTTCATGAAATAAATGTACGTTTTTACGCTACGGGGCGTGCGCTCTCTCTTCTCTTTCTCCTGTAGGTATCCATTGGATGTGGTTGATCCTTTTTGAGAGAGCGGCCGGAGACCCCCATACCAGTATTAATTATCTAATAACTGATGGACTTTTCTGAAAGGACTGGTTGTATAACTTCTTTTCACTTTTTTCACTGGTTGCATATTTAGCAATATATTATATAGTTTGATTGTATTCATTTTCATTAGTTATGTGTATATGATATTATTCTACACTTGTATAGGGTTTAGTACCATTTGATATCTATTTTTTATTCACACTTGGTTATTTATTTAATATCACTTTGGCGCTACTACAGTATATATAAAGGAACTCATAAGTGTGGTTTTTTTGCATGCGCTCATCACCACTTACCACTTACAATGGCATGAAGCCAGCAATTCTGCTGTAAAGACACAAACAGCAAGATAAATTGGGAGTGCAAAAAAGGGAATACACTCAGTACCTTTCCTGCTCTTTAACTTTCACAATTTGAAATCTTAACTTTCCAATGAGTTATAAGAGGGAACATCCAGCCCATCGTGTTTGTTCTTAGAGTGTACACGTACAGTAACTGAAAGACTATGAGAATATTAATGATAACAGTCCCTTTTAATGAGTATAAATATATACACACACAGACACATTATATATAAATGCAGCCCCTGCTACAGATATATGTATACTGAGAACAATACAGAATGAATCTGCTCCACCTATCACATGGTACGATAAGCAAAGAAGCGGGGGAGCCGTGTTGGTCCTTTCTTCCATGTAGTAACACAGGAGGGAGAGGGAGTACGGGGTATGAGTAACACAGGAGGGAGAGGGAGTACGGGGTATGAGTAACACAGGAGGGAGAGGAAGTACGGGGTGTGAGTAACACAGGAGGGAGAGGGAGTACGGGGTGTGAGTAACATAGGAGGGAGAGGGAGTACGGGGTGTGAGTAACACAGGAGGGAGAGGGAGTACGGGGTATGAATTACACAGGAGGGAGAGGGAGTACGGGGTGTGAGTAACACAGGAGGGAGGGGGAGTATGGGGTATGAGTAACACAGGAGGGAGAGGGAGTACGGGGTATGAGTAACACAGGAGGGAGAGGGAGTACGGGGTGTGAGTAACACAGGAGGGGGAGGGAGTACGGGGTATGAGTAACACAGGAGGGAGAGGGAGTACGGGGTATGAATTACACAGGAGGGAGAGGGAGTACGGGGTGTGAGTAACACAGGAGGGAGAGGGAGTACGGGGTGTGAGTAACATAGGAGGGAGAGGGAGTACGGGGTGTGAGTAACACAGGAGGGAGAGGGAGTACGGGGTATGAATTACACAGGAGGGAGAGGGAGTACGGGGTGTGAGTAACACAGGAGGGAGGGGGAGTATGGGGTATGAGTAACACAGGAGGGAGAGGGAGTACGGGGTATGAGTAACACAGGAGGGAGAGGGAGTACGGGGTGTGAGTAACACAGGAGGGGGAGGGAGTACGGGGTATGAGTAACACAGGAGGGGGAGGGAGTACGGGGTATGAGTAACACAGGAGGGAGAGGGAGTACGGGGTATGAGTAACACAGGAGGGAGAGGGAGTACGGGGTGTGAGTAACACAGGAGGGAGAGGGAGTACGGGGTATGAGTAACACAGGAGGGGGAGGGAGTACGGGGTATGAGTAACACAGGAGGGAGAGGGAGTATGGGGTATGAGTAACACAGGAGGGAGAGGGAGTACGGGGTGTGATACCTTTTACTGGACCAACAAGTAGTTGATATGTTACAAGTTTTCCCACCTCTCAGGGTCCTTTAGCAGTATGGCATAAATACAGAAACACAATGTAATACGCAGTGTATGTAGCACTGCTTCCTCCCCCTCTGGGAGATTTTGCCTAGGCTACAGGTCCGTGTGGTGCTGGTTACCTGTGAGGGTCCAGGAGAGATGAGCTTCCTCGATGTGGGGAACAGGACAGGCTTTAGGTGATCCTCAGGTTCTTTTAATTCGGTGACAGCTGCCTCCAGTCATAGCAGGCTACAGCAGAGCTGCAGACAGTCCCTACCATGACTGTTCTTTTCTCCTATAGTTCTGACCAATAGACTGCGACTTAGCCAGAAGTATATGTAACGGGTTTTCTGGACTGGCCTGACCCACCCAATCTCACATTGGCCCCTGTGGTCTAACCAGCCCCCATTACAGTGTGATGTCTGGTGGTGCACCTGTTGGCTACAGGACTCCTGAGTCTCCCGCATGATGGTGTGTGGGGATTTGCCAACTCAGACAGGCAGCTGAGGTAGTGTGCTGAGTCCTACCTAGATCCAGTGCAGCGCCTCCACCTCATCAGGATCCCAGCGTCCGCTTGTGGATGGTCCTGGTGAGGAACTCCTCTGTGGTGCAGCCCCCTGTGTAATCACTCCACACTTACACACGAGGGTCTCTTTGATCAGAATCATCTTTATTGGTACGGTGGGCCAACTGCCCTCCACAATGGGGTGTATTCAGCCCTCCATTGTTCATCGTACTTCCCTTTGAAAGGTAATGTCCTCCTAATGTAGGGATTCCCTATCCCCGCAGGGATATCTATTCTGTGCCAGGTCCCTGGTCACAGTCTCTTTCTTCAGCTACTATAACATAACTACTCCTTCTCCTCCTCTAACCACTCAGCAACTCCTTCTCTCAACTCACTTTTGAATCAGTGCTGTGCCTTATGTCCTCTGGGGGCTGGCACAACTCTGACATCACTAACCATGGAGTCAGAGCCTGTGACCACTCCCATCCATACATAGGGCACCACACCAGGGTGTGAGGGCAAACCTCCATGATTACTGCTGGCATGCCCATAACTTACCAGGCCTTACTGTCAGCAGGAGAGATGATTGCAACCATTTTACAGTATGGTTACATTCTCCCCCTGGTGAATCCCACCGGCCCCGGCTGGGACCTAAATTTGAACACCTTTCGTCAGGAAGCACTGTAAAATGGAACATCATTATTAGAACATCACACATGAGATTCATAATACAATGAAACAGTTCACATCACGACAAGCACGCCCTGACCAGCAGCCACGAGCCCGCGTAATGCCACTAGTACCCCCTAATAATAGTGCCTTGGGTCAGGTTTCTTTACTTCTCGACCCACCATGTCCAGAACAGTCACATGATAGCTACGCGGCAACCCCCTCTCAGGCCGGTATACTACCCTGTGTTTGTACACACTCCTCCCAATACTCCAGACCCTTATTAGGTGCTCTATCCTCTCCTCTGCCTTACTACCAGTAATGGCACCCCCTTTGTTGACCATGTACTCCTCTATGGTCTCCCTTAACCACTTGTCCCTATTCTCCTCGATCTCCTCCCGTAGGGGTTCAGGAACATATGGGTACTCCAACCCATGGGAGTACTTGTATTTCGCGATGATCGCCCTTTCAGCCCTACTACTCCTAGTTAGGTTGGCGTTCCCTGCTCTCCCTGGTAACACCCATGATAGGGGCTCATCCGGATCTACGGGGTCGGACAATATACCAGGGCCCATGGGCTCTATCTCATTTCGGTCTATCATGAGCCACCGATATTGCTTCTCCTTTTTCCTCTCGGCGGGCGTGAACTCCCCTTTAGACCACCAGTAATCTACGATGTCGTCTGTTTGTAACAAGAACCGCGTGCGGTCCATCCAACCCACGTACCCCTCAAATAAGGGCGCCCACCAACGGGTCTCCCTAGGCTTCTCGTCCCACTCTTGAGAATCTCCCTCATCTGTACCTCCCCAGGAGCATACCCCGGAAGTCCCTACAGAACGGGGCCTGGACCATCTCTCATGTCTTGGGTCCTCCCCAGCAGGTATATCCGCCTCTTTAGGCACCCACCGGGACTTGGATACCTGTCCCAATTGTCCTCCTCCCCTTGAGCCCTCCCCTGAATCAAAGCTGCTCAGTCTTTCCCCAGTCCGGTTCTCACCAACCCCCAAAGATACTTCCGACACCCCCAAACTGGATGATGATCCCCGGGAACCGGTGACTGGAGCAGGGGTCTTAGCTAGGGCGTGGGGGTGGGCATAGGTATAGGCAGTCGGAAGCCGCGGGGTTCCGACCCGTTCGCCTTCCTTGGATTGTCCCGTACCACCGGACGGTGGTATCGCCGGTGGCATCTCACCCCTCTCCGGTCTCCGCGTACTCCGGTTCTTCTTAATCGATCGGGAACCACCACCCGATCGCTGAGATGCGTGCCCTCTGCTTCCGCTGGTTCCGCCGCCTCGACCGGAAATGCAGTCATCACTGGAGTCGGAAGTGTCGCCATCTTGGGATGGACCCCCATGCGGGATCTCTTCCTCCACAATCAGATCCGGAAGTCCCTCTGCGTCCACGTGCGCCGTCCTGGCCTGGCACGGCCTCTCCTCCTCGAGCGATGGCATCGGAGCCTGGCAAGGACAAGGGCTATCCTTACCAGTCCGCAGGTTGGGCGTGGATCGCCCGTTACCACTGGACCCGCCGGTCCCGAGAACAGCTGGGCTCCGCCTCTCCGGTTCCTGCTCCACCGGTGACACCCGGCTCCGTCCACTGTCACTTCCGGTAAGTGGCCTTTTGATCCCATTCCCTCCACCGGACACCGCCACCGGCCAGACCAGGGTACTGGTTGGTTCTTTGGGTCCCTCGTCCGAGGGATCCGCACTTAGGGTACTTGGGGTCGCCGAGCGCGGCAACCGCCTTCTCTTCTCTCGTCGGTTGCCGAACCGACCACGTCACACTCCTCAGGGTCCTCACCCTTAGTCCATAGTGCACTGGGGGACTCGGCGGACAGCATAGCCGTGTTCCCCCCTGGGTCATTGTTCTGTATGGGCACGAAGGTGGGCATTGGCCACAGATACTGGGTGCCACACTGGGGACAGCGCGCCGCCGTGCCCATGGCGCCGCCGGGCAGTCGGCATTGCAGGCAGAGGCCCATTACTGTCTCCGCGCCCCCTACACGGATCACCAGTACCCCGCCAGGTACTGCGTAGGGCTGGGTCGAAACCATCCGGTTTACATCTGGGGAGCAGGCCATAGTCTTAGTGGGAGCCACTCGTAACACAGGTCTGTCCTGGGAGCTGGTTCCGCGTGAGTGACCAACAGGGGCCGAATGGTCAGCCACTTCTTGGTTTAGCTCCGCCCTCCTCTGACACAATTGGAACCCGCCCCCAGTGGTAGCGATTATGGGCGGGTCCCACAATGGGATAGGATGTCCTTGAATTAAGGCCGCACCTCTTTCAGTCCTAGAGGCCGCAGTCACGGATCTCGCGCGCTTTTCCCCAACAGGGTGGGGTTCTTCTTTTGCCGCCAACTCCAGCCGTCGTCTTTCAGCTGCCTTGCGCGCAAAGTATCCCTCTTTCTTGCACACAATTTCAGCTGCCGGAATTACTCCTGGTAGTGGGGCCGTCAGCTCACCGGCTCCTAGGCCCGCGGGATTCATACCCACGGGGCATAGCTGGAAACCACTCCCCCTGGTTGATATTAGGGGA